>NW_026606766.1:555000-690000 GCF_029890125.1 Rhinichthys klamathensis goyatoka | reverse complement strand
GGCAACAGTGGCAAGGAACCAAAACTCCATCAGTGACAGAATGGAGAAATAAACCTTGGGAGAACCCAGACTCAGTCGTGGGCCAGTTCTCCTCTGGCCGCGAGCGAACAGTGTATGATTGTGATTCAGGCAACATTACAGGTCAGAAGTCAGATTGGATCAGAATGTTCACAATATTTATCCAGTTCCATCTGGTTGGAGGTCAGAGTCATCACGCCGGTATGGAGACGAGTTTTTGAGGTGTCCATGAGCATAAATCCCCTCATATATCCTGACTGGAAATCCTCCCAGAATCTAAATTGTGCCCTGGTGGGCTGTATACAGTAGTCAGCACGTTTTCACTTACGCTACATAACGTTACAGAAAGCACCATCACTTCAAACGAATTATATTTGAAACTAGATTTCGGAGTAATACTGAAGATATTGTGTGTGTGAGCGAGTGAGTGAGTGAGTGTGAGAGTAAGTGAGTGAGTATGAGTGAGTGAGCGAGCATGTGTGAGTGAGTGAATGAGTATGAGTGAGTGTGTGTGTGAGTGAATGAGTGTGCGAGTGTACATGTTGTGAGTGAGTATGAGTGAGTGTGTGTGAGTGAGTGAATGAGTGAGTGAGTGTGAGAGTGTGTGTGTGCGTGTGTTTGTGTGTGTGTGTGAGTGTTGTTACTATTGTTATTGAGAGACGACTCAAGAGACGACTCAACGCCGGCGATATGGACCCTCTATGGTGGACGGCACTGATCCTCAACATCTCGTCTCCATACCGGCGTGATTACTTCGACTTCCAAAAAGATGGAAATGGATAAATACTCTAAATGTTCCGATCCAATCTGACTTGTAATGCTGCCCGAATCATACACTGTTCCTTCGTTGGCCAGAGGAGAACTGGCCCCACGACTGAGTCTGGTTTCTCCCAAGGTTTATTTCTCCATTCTGTCACTGATGGAGTTTTGGTTCCTTGCCACTGTTGCCTTGGCTTTTGGCTTGCTTATTTGGGGACATTTAATATTCAACAATATTATTAATCTGCCTTACTTAAGGTGGACGTTGACGCAATTTTCTTGTAGAAACAAACGTTGTTGTATTATTTTCATGTTATCACTGTGAAGCTTCTTTGATACAATCTGTATTGTAAAAAGCGCTATATAAATAAAGGTGACTTGACTTGACTTATTGCTATTATTAATAATTATGTATAATAATTAGTCAATTAAACTTCTTGTTTTTTTAACAAGCGTTTAGTCTCATCAACACTATCCCACAGCAAGTAGAATAAATGTCTGAACAACACCCTTGTCTACAGGATGGTTTGCCACAGGTCAAAAAAGAAAAATTATGAAAACATGAGAGTATTGCATTTCATTTTGTTCCAGTGTATGTTGTATTTTGAATAAGTTAAATAATATTTTAAATAAAAGACCCTGAAGAGTCTAAACTTTATTCCACTTGAGTCAAGCAACTTATCAAGCATTTCAGAAAACCAGACGAAACAGATCTGCACCTCAGTCACGTGAGATATGAAAGAGAAACCTGTGAGAAATGAAATCTGCCTCTGGGAGGCACCAACTAAATATTCTCCCACTCTTTTGGCACTGCTGTTAATCATTATTTCAGTCAGACGTGTTTGTGTAGTATCTGTGAACGCAGAACAACAGTATTGTGACGTCCATATGGACTGAATCCAGTAGCATCTGGTAAAGCTCACCTAATGTTTATCTCGGAGTTCATTTCATATTCTGCTGATGTGAAACTACTCACTCAATATTTATCACACTGCATAACATCGGCCACAGGTTCCATGAATGTCAATGATTTGTTGTCAGAGTAATTGACTCCAGTCCAGCTGTAATAACCTCAGCTACAGTGTCATACTGTATACTGGCCCGGATCTTAATTTGATTAGTGAAGCCACGCAGATGAAACACGAGACGGCTCGGCCGAAATCATGTTATTCATTTCTGCATCAGTTATGCTGCCGTCAATGCCACTTCACCCTGAATATACTTCACGTCTGAGGCATTTTAAGGAGAAATGTTGTCAATCAAAAAGATGTTCACTTCAAAAGAGTGTTGGGGAAATGACTACAAGAAAGAATGGAGACTGCAGTCCTGTTGATCAATTAATGACAGAACAGTAAAGGCATGAGATTAAATGCAGATTAATTGGCTGGCCTTTTGAGATTATCTGGCACAGTTATCAGTTGATATCTCAAAATGGCCAAATACCAGCCAGTTAATCAGCCTAGTCTATTATTTGGTTAACTCTTTCCTTGCCGGTGTAAAAACAAAACAAAAAAACTTTCATCTCCCCCAGAATATTTTGTATTTAAATCTGAACAAACAAAATATTTAAAAAAAAGGACAGAGCCTCTTTTAAACAACAACCAAAAAACCATTGAATTATAACTTCATTATTTTGTTTATCAACACTTGAATGTGGGTACGTTTCATAAAAAAAGAATAACATTTTGAACAAAAAACTGAGAAAAGCGTGTTTTTGTCAAAGACTCCGTCCAGACTGGATTCAGAGCGATGATCAGAACACAGATGGAGAAGATCGAGTCCATCAACACCTCAAAGCTTCAGTCGTTTCCTCTTCATGTGTTCAACATTTCATTCAGTAACGATAGACAGTTTTGATTTATATGCCGTTTCATGTTTGATGATCGCGTTATTTTACGTGTGCGCCAGCAATGCTTCTTTCGCTTGTTTCTGCTTCTTCTTCACCTGTGTTTTGATCAGGAGCTTCTCTACTCTTTCAGAAGATGCGTAATAGCGCCACCTACCGTATAACAGAGAAAACATGGATTGGCGAAGAATTCTCTCAATGTCTGGGAAGCGTTGTGTCATAAATGACGGAAAATTCCATCAATGGTGAGGATAGAGTTAATTGCAATTTACACACTGCAATTTTTTACCATACAACAGCACATGCACCAATTTCCATATTTCAGGAGAAGTGGTCATTCTTCCTATTGTCAAATCTACCGTAAAGTTTGTCAGTAGATAGATAGTGTAAATTAAGTGTCTTTAGCAATTTTGTGCATTACATTTGTTGTAATTAAATCCGTCTGACCAGCTCTGTCAGAACCCCAAACTGTTCACGTACCGCCTGTGATTTTAACCAGAGCTACAGAGAGTTTAGTGCAATTTATCTACATCCAGAAGACAGAAATAGACCACAGACTGCATAAACTGGACATGAAAGATTACTGTACTGTATATCCTAGGCACATGCACACAAAATGAGCAAACAGAAATCATGCAGCACACGTACAAATGCACAGGGTATTTTGTAATAATCCTCTATTTCTACTCATTTCAATGTTTGCAGGTTAGAATCAGTATACAGATAACTGATCTCTCTGTCTCTTGTTTGACTATCTTCAATGCATGTGTGCATGTGATCTGCACACATAAACACAAATAAACATACAATTACATTAACACAACACTCATAAGTAAGATTTTTTTATGTTCTTCCTCCCACCAAGGATGTGTTTATTTGACCAAACAAAAGTAAAAAAAATGCCATGCAAAACAGCATGCGAGTCAGTCGGGACATGTTCACACTTTAATCTGATATTAAAAAATAATCTAAACAGCCAAACAAAATAATTGGATCTGAGCAATAAATCAGAATTGAGCACTAAAGCTTGCAACATGAACGTGGCCTTAGACAGTCTGTGGAGCGGCTATTAAAACATGAGCTGACCGCTATAGTCACGCCATCTATGAGAAGAACAAGCAGAAGCACTCATATCCATGAACAGGACGCCCAGGACTCACTCTCTACCAGATAACAACATCTGAACCCATGGTGGGCCGGCGTTAAACCCAAACCCCCAGATCAAATGCTCTCTATTACAGCACTAGCATCTGATTTGGACCGTTCACTGTGGAGCAGATGAATTAATTAAATGCTGTAAAAAATAATTAGGAGTCATCCATAATTCATCCGTGGAAATGTAAACTCATGAATCTTTCACGATACAAGATACTACTGAAAATCAGTTTTGAGTGGGGAAAAAATGAGAAAACGTGGGCCATCTCTAAAAGCTCGGAGCGGAGATGTTATTTAAAGCAGAGACCTAGAAGATTGCTTTCTGAATCCTGAGAAAAATAAGCGCAGATAGAAAACGGCAGCAGAGGTCTCCATCTGCGGATCTCTTATAAGACTAATCCGCATATCGGATATCTGCAGCAGTGCAAATGTTAGAGGAGGCGGACTAGATTTATGAGCTGTGTCAAAAACGCCATTATATAGAGAGGAACTCAAACAAGAGGTTCATATGTCATTTGTAAGTACACTGAAGAATGTAGCGCTTCTTAAACCCAAGCAAAAGAGTATTAAAGGGGTCATTTTATACACATTCATAGCAGTTTTTGCCTGGTCTACTTATGTTTCTTGCACAAAACAGGTAAAAATGTTTTTCTTGATCATTTTAGAATTACACAGGCAGTTACTGTACCTTTAAGACTTGTGTCTTTAAGATACGTGTCACTATATGATTGCATAATCACTCATTTTCATCACTTGCAAGTTGCTGAACACAGAATAATATGTGCTGATATGCTGAACTTGACACAGTGTTGCTTAAACAGCAGCAGTGGACCTTCATCTGGATAGATGGCATAATTCAATAGCACAAATGAAAACAACGCTGTGAGGGACAGACATTATATTACATATTAGAGTATGTTTAATAAGCTGTACTGTCTTAAGGATATTGGTCATGTCAGTTTTCCTTGTCCTTTCCTTGATGATATATGTCATATATCATCATTTTATTGTATTTATTATATTTTATTTCAATTTAAAAAAAAATTGGGAAGACATCATTTCAAAATATTGTATAAGTGTTAATATAAATATAATAATAATAATTTAGAGACTTTACTAGATCAGACGCTTTGCAGTCAGATTAATGCAAAGTATCAATTAAATTAAATAAAAATAAGCAGTTTTAGTTAAATAATCAACTAATAAAATATATGCATTTCTACTGACTAGAATTGATTTGTGTTTATAAACACAGGAATAGTCATCATCACAGCACAAACATGAGCAGATGAGGAAAGTGTTTGTACATCTGACAGCGTGTGGGTGGTGATAACTGAGGATTTCAAGTCTTTTTCCGATTTCTAAATAACTTCTTTAAGTTTGATAATTAGACCTGTTTTGACATATTTGTGACAGGTTGACAGGTTATGATTTCTTGGTTAATGTCAAGTTGTCATAACAAAGACATTTTAAACAATGTCAACTTTGCATTAAAAGTGTCATAATTTGCCGAATGACACTTAATGACAACAGTCATAAACATTCATAAAGACTCCTTCATGTTCATGACAGGTGTTCTGTCATGTTTATGACAGTGTCATGTCAGTCTTATGCACACCCCTTCAAATAAAGTGTTACCAAAAACAGTTTAGTTAAATAATTAACTAATACAATATATGCATTTCTACTGACTAGAATTGATTTGTGTTTATAAACACAGGAATAGTCATCATCACAGCACAAACATGAGCAGATGAGGAAAGTGTTTGTACATCTGACAGCGTGTGGGTGGTGATAACTGAGGATTTCAAGTCTTTTTCCGATTTCCTTTTGGAATAAAACTCAGCACTTCAACTCAACACCTTTGCTATCTGTATCTAGCTTGCCAGGCTATCAGTTTCAACCGTGCATCTCAGAACTAATGAGCTCAAATGTTAAACACTCTTCAGGCCCAGTCACAGAGCAGTACTGATGAAACCCAGCAAAGTCATGGAGCTTCAACAACTCTCACCATTATCCAGCAACTACACTAACAGATCTTCTCTTTATTGTTTCCCACCAAATGATGGATCTTCTCACTGAATGCCAGGCGATGAAGGAGTCTTTCAATGTGCGTGGAAGACCGTAAAGCTGGAGGCGTTCATGCCGTCTTGAATTCATGTGTCGCCAACTGAATCTATCACAGTGTTTCTTCTTCCTCCTCCTCCTCCTCCTCCTCAGAGAACACTTTGAATATTGCAGTTCATTTGTGTTGAAAAGTGAGCAAAATTTCCATTTTTCCCAGAATACCCCTGCAAACAGATTTCACTTCAACAGAACATTACTGTCATCTGTCCTTAAGTATATCATCATCTAAAAAGTTCTCATTAAGTCATCAGTTGCACAAGTTGTCCACATTGCCAGAGTTGATGGTGTTCATGGTATAATACGGCTCTGGCAAGCATGCCATGTGGACAAGCTGGTATAGTCATGTGAATTCTACATATGTGCGGATCATGTGACTTATGTGTTTATTTGCCAAAGTTACTTCCTGTGTTTTAGGCTTGGCTTTTCAGTGATGACGAGAACTGAGGGATTTGAAATGTTATAAAAGTGACGTTACTCAACTCGAAATGTAACTTAATTTTGCATTAATCAGATTAATGCAAAGTCTCAATATGGCAGCCATATCACCCTGTAGCCCAAGACTGGTTGACCACTGAAGCTAAGCAGGGCTGAGCCTGGTTAGTACCTGGATGGGAGAACTTCTGGGAAAACCAGGTTGCTGCTGGAAGAGGTGTTAGTGAGGCCAGCAGGGGGCGCTCACTGTGTGGGTCCTAAGGCCCCAGTGTAGTGACGGGGACACTATACTGTCAAAGAGCACCGTCCTTCGCATGAGACGTTAAACCGAGGTCCTGACTCTCCGTGGTCACAAACAATCCCAAAATTTGCCCAGTGGCCTCTGTCCATCATGGCCTCCTAATCATCCCCATATACTAATTAGCTTCATCACCCTGTCTCCTCCTCACCAGTAAGCTGGTGTATGGTGGGCGTTCTGGCGCAACGTAACGCGGGGATAGTTGTAACACACTTGTTTTAAATACTTCCACACATGCTGGCATGACGAAACTTGGTGATTTACTAGTTGCCATTTCAACACAACATAGAGAAAAAATTGCGCCAAAATTCAGAAATCTTTGTAAGATATCACTGAACATTTATCAAACCATAGCAAAAGTACATTTCTTACTTAAGTTAATTTTTCATCTCTATTTTTTGTGTTTATTTAAAATTAGACAAATCTGATATTATTTTAATCTCCAATCTGTTGTTTAACAGTTGATATAGTTCTTTAATGCTTCGCTAACTAGCAGAAGACACTAGCAGTGTGCAGTTGGGGCATGTCGTAACACTGCGTTACAATGTGCCCCTTTTAGACATAATGCTATTATATTCTATACTTTTATAAATTCTATTGAGAAAACATGAGAAACATGTAAATAAGACTGAGAGTCAATGTTCAGAAATTATTAATTATTATTTTGTTTTGAACTATGCTGTATAGCTGTGTTTTAGGGCGTGTTTGTAGTCAAACTCAAAAATTTGTTCATTTTTAATTATTAAACAAATGCCGTTATTTTATATGAAAAAGTTAATAATTGTATTTTATTAAGAAAATATTTTGGTTTCACTTGTATTTTTTTATTTTTTTATTATTAGATCCGATAGCATTTTAAGCTGTCATATGGTGATGTTACAATGTGCCCCTCTCATGTTACAATGTACCCCACCTATGGGGCATGTTGTCACACTTCACTCCCATTCTTTCAGGGTAAATCAAGAAAAAAGTATACACTGTATTAATAAAACAAAACCACATAATTGTACTAGACATGTGGGAAATTAATGTGGGAAAAAATAAACACTCTAAACCCTAAGTAGATTTACACAAACTGAGAAAGTCAAAAAGCGTTACGTTGTGCCCCGCTCTCCCCACTTACTATAGTGATAACACTTAATTATGCATAATAACAAGTAACTAACCCTAAATCAAACCCTATCCCAAATGTAACTCCATAGTAACACATGTAGTAAATTATTACAATAATTACAATGTAACTACGTCACCTTAAATTAAAGTTTAACCTCATATTCATCCGCACAGTCACGCAGAGCCGAAGCACAACCGAAACAATGTCCTTTCGCAAAATGCATGCAGTTTGTTTTATAACTGCTAGAAGGCCAAAAGTGTCATAGTACCTCTAATTAATTAATACACGTCACCTGAGCGACTGACAGCTTTCAGTCATGCGGAATAGTCTTAAAGAATGAGCACAATTCCCCAAAGCAAACACAAAATAAACTCTAAACTCATAAACTCATACACTCATACAATTCTAATGAATTCATACACTTAGGAACTTTTCAACTCATAAATAGTTCACTATAGCAACCACCAAGAACACCCTAGCAACCACCCATAATACCTTAGAACACACTATCAACACCAAAGCAACCACCCAGAACACCCTAGCAACCGCCTAGCAACCACCCAGAACACCCTAGCAACCATCCAAAATACCTTAGAACAGCCTAGCAACACCATAGCAACCACCCATAACACCCTAGTAACCTCCCAAAATACCTTAGTACACCCTAGCAACCACCCAAAATACCATAGAACACCCTAGAAACACCATAGCAACCACCCAGAACACCCTACCAACCTCCCAAAATACCTTAGTACACAAAAGAGGGGGACACGCATCCTCTGTTCTGTGGATGCCAGTGTGTAAACGCCAAATATGTCCGCTACACAGAGGGAGGCGTCATAAAACACACGTGTGGATCAGGAGAGCCTGAAAGATGAAATGATTCGACTCAGTTTGATCCCACTAGCGTTTGATCCGCGGCCCCAGTGGAGGTTCCTCTATTGCCGCGCATTTGTTGTCCCCGTTCTTTTCTCTACGCACACAGACGTCTCAAACTGAGGGAGTACTCACACTAGGCACGGTTGCCATGAACCGGGCCCGAGTACGATTGTCCCCCCTCCCCACTCCCCCTCTGGCCTGCACTCACATAGGGTTTCAGCATTCGTGCCGGAGCACGCTTACGTCATTATGGTGCGTGCGACGGTTTCGGGATAAACAAAAAGAGCGGCGCTCTCTGAACAGAATTAGTCCATCGCTCTGTTTTCTTTGTGGATAATTTTGTGTCGTTTGGTTCACGGTGGTCCACAGCCTGTTGTTAAACAGATGTGTCGCCTTAGTGGCGCGAACATTTTCACGTAATCGTGCTGCTCGTATGAGGAGGTTTGCCAGGTGTTGGTTTTGGAGCGTCGCAAAACCATGACGACGCGCGTCCTGTTCCGTGCTCCAGCACGGTTAGCGCTCACACTGCATGCGAACCGCGCCCGAGTCCAACTGAACCGTGCTCTGGCCCACCTCTTCCAAGCGGGCCAGGGCCGGCTAATCGAGCCGCGCCCGGGCACGGTTCGCAGCACTCACACTAGTCAAACGAACCGCGCTTTGGTGGTCAAACGCACTCGGGCACGGTTCAAACTGGCTAGTGTGAGTACACCCTGAAGTGCTAAAAGTATTCCAGTTTAACACAAACAACAAAGGGAAGCGTAATTCCTCTGGTGGTGTTCCTCCATTATAAAGCCATTCACAACGGCAATACAGACACTTAGCTTTATATTTATCAAACTGTGTCTTTATTTGGCCGAAGACACCGTGAGGTGTAATTAAATTTGGTCACCTTGTCCAGAACAATAGCTATTTGTTTGTGGTGTTCAATTTTCCAAGTGCTGTGAAACACAAAGAGAAGCGAGAACATTTAATTGAACAGAGATTGGTTGGGTTGTCGGTTATTGTGCGGACAGCAGTCGAGCTGTCGGATGAAGACAGTGAAATAATGGGCGACGTTGTAGAAGGAAGAGAGCTTTAATAAGAGGTTGCCATGTCGACACACATATCAACAAGGGAATTCATTGGAACGTCCCACAGCAGTTCTTGATTTAAAAGCAAATAGAGTTTAACTCTGTAGGTGATATATTTCTCTACATCTATAGCTAGGACATGTGGTCAATTAGGCCGATTTGGACAAAAACAATTATAGCTCTATATTTTAAAACTCTGATACAGTACATATTTACGTAAGTACGGACAGACAGACAGATGAAAGGATTAGCTTAAAATGCCATAACCATCAGTCTATGTTTCCATTCAAAGTTGCGAATTTATATCACATTAAACATTTGCGAATAAAGCAGCGTTTCCATCCCATGTGTTCAAGAGAAAAAAAGTCACTTCCTGGGAAATTGGTGCAAAATATCTAATAAAAAGGGAAGTTGCTGCAATTGTTGCTCTTTTTTCCTCCATCATAAATGAGTTGCCTCCCAGAGTTTGCAGATGAAAGGCAATAAACGCTGTCAAGTTCTCTTGCGCTCGGATGCTGGTGTTTGGGAATGCAATCGGGAGTGCAAACCAAATCATTCTGATGACAGACTTTGACTTGGGCGTTTCAGAACCACCAAATCAACATTTGAGATGCTGTGATGAGATTGGTCCGCGGGTTAGTCCAGTTATCCAATCACAGCCTCTTCTGAGGCAAAGTAACCTGAGTTTTTAATTTATGTGTTAAATGTGTTTCCATCGTAGATTATGCTTGTGTCTTCTTATCGGATAAAAAATGTATCCACGTCAATTTTGTTGAGCATTTTTTTAATTTATGCACATCTTGGTGTTTCCATCCAGCGTTATTTTTTATGCGATATCTCAACATGTGCATACAAACAGCTGGATGGAAACATAGCTATTGTAATAAAGTAGATTTCAATGTTTAAAATACTTTTAAAAAAACGTAATAAAGGTCAAAATGTAGTTCTAAAAATGTTCAACACATTAAATATTTTCCATTTATATGCACCATTAAAATGATATAAATAATACACAATATGTATCTACATATATGTTTACTTAAATATGGAAAATGTCACATGAGGAATTCAGTGTAGGTTTGAGTGATAATGCAACCAAATCATTCAAGAGCTGATTCACTGTTACAGACCATTGGAACTGATTCACAGAAATTACTACAAATAAAAATAATAATAAAAATAAACAAAAAATGTGCAAAAGATTACATACAAAATTTAGATGCCAACATATGTTTGCATTATGTTGACCTTAAATCAGAAAAACTATTAAAGCATCTCTTATGAGCGTTTAAGGTAGGATAGTTTACCCAAAAAATTAAATTGTTATCATTTACTTACCCTCGTTGTTCTAAACCTGTATGATTTTCTTTCTTCTGTTGAACACATGTAAAAGAAGATATTTTGAAGAATGTTGGTATAACCAAACAGTTGAAGTGGCCAATGACGTCCATAGTATATTTTCCTACTGTGGAAGTCAATGGCTATTCCAACACCAACATCTCCTCTGGGAAATCTGGACAGACAGCACTTGGCCACAACTCTGACATTGTTCTAACTTTAATTCAAAGAATTAACCTGTTCCTGAAGTTGCTAAGTGCTTGAACATTTTCATTTTCAGTTGTTCCTTCATCTTAGAGTTTGATTTGCATTTAAATGGTGGCGGACAGACATGGCACTCGCAGCGCTGATAAGAGTATTCACTGGCATCACATGTGACATTTTCTGACAATTACATTTTCTCAGGTAAATTACAGAAGAGGACCTCTCTTTCAGCCTTTTCTGCCTGTGAATAACCAGATGCATAATTCACCAGCAATGAGCTGCTTGAAAGAGAAAATTAGTAAAGGCACGTAAAGGATAAGGGTGAAATAGTGCCGTAGGCTGATTTTACCTCATTCAGCTTTAGTTATTCTCATATTAATATCTGGTTACTGCATCTGTGGCATATTGCTGCTTATACAGTCAGTAAATTCAACGGGCCTCTCGATGTGTATAAATGAAAGCATTATACGCAAACAGAAACTCAGCAACAATTATTCTATGCAACGGTTTTGAAAGTATTATCATTAACATAACTTGACTGATGTTCTCCACTCACAGGAATTACACAGGAATACTTTATTCTGATTGGTCAATCTCAATATTCTCATATAGTATTACAAAGTCAAACATTTTGTATTTCTTTAATACTTAAGTTTTCTTTTTTTTTTTTCTTTTTTTTTTTTTTTTATATAAACCGATTAATTCAAGTCCCTGTGTGCCATTATGCAAATAAAAAAATATATATTTTGCTAAACACAGCTGTCCATGATTATATTCTCTATTTTATGTTGTATGAATTGTAAATGACCTTTCCCTTTTAACTGACATCACCAATCCCACTTTTTTTTTCATCAACAGCCTCCAACTACACCATTTATTTAGAGACGCTTGTGAAATTCTTGAAAATTCTTGAAAAAATAAAGCCAAATATTGATGCAAGTAAAAGCTAGTTATTATACTAGTTTATCCGTGTATACAGGCTGCACAGGTTATACTAGGTCACCCTGAATCCATAATAATCAGCAAAAGGAGCTAATCAGCAAAGTGAGGTTATGGATTAACAATGTGCATTTTATACACATTCTCATCTATACTTTATGAGGGAGCAAATCTGTTAGCCTATCTCCTGAATCGAGATTGCTATGACTGCTAATCCATTTCTATAACAACAAACTCCCCTTTTCACAGGGAAGCAGTGGATAAATCTAAAGTTCAGCCCTCCCTCCATTTAAAAGGGAATCGATCTGTTGTCTCAATACAGAGTCATGTGATGAATCGTATGAGGATTTGAGAGTAACCTCAGAAGAGGAACGGATAATTGACTGGGTCTCATTGTTGACATGCAGCAGAGCGCAGAGGTTATGAGAGACAACACGACAAACTGGACTTTACAGACACAAAGAATCAATGGGTGCCCAATAATGGACAGAAGGGTCGTTTCTCCTGTGGTGCAGAATATTGTATTAAACTCACAGTATTTAAAGATGGAATGGAAATCTAGTTTGTTTTCTCTCATCATTCTTTGTCATCACAAAAATCAAACTGTCAGAATCTGTGAATCACCCGCGCTCATGATGAGAAATATTGATGTAGTTGAAAAGATGATGATTCCCAATGCAAACTCAGAATATTACGCAAATCTCTGCAATAATTAAATATGTTAAGTTACAGAAATGATGTTGGCTTTGCTGCTAACCAATGATGATCCAATTCAACCACTAATAAGCAAAAATGACTGCAGATAAACATCACATTTGTGTTTCACTTTTTTGTTGTTTTTATTGTTGATGTGAGTGTTGAACTTTCTTCCAAAGCCACTGGAAGGCAAGCCAGCAACCTTTAGCCAAAAAAGCGTAACGACTAATGCTAACGCTGTGGGGAAGGAGACCAGATGCCGTTTATTTTTAATGGATGTTAATGGAGAAGAGGCTTCTCTACACTAAATAAACCGCTTTTGTGAGGAAAAAGCTTATTATTTAATCAATCGACTGCCAGTAATCTTCCACATGGTGTACGCTAAACAATACTTATACGATATTTAGATTTAACTATGATAAAAAGATTATTTTATAAGAGAAGAAGGCAATGTCGCGACAGGTAGGACTCATTTACGGCATTATCATAGTAGTAATATTGAGTGGTATATTGTGTAAAGAAAGTAAAAAATACAGATGTTTTCTTTCTTAGGCTTTCAGGTTTTACCAGTTCTGATAAGACTTGAATTGTAATGACTATTATAACTGCATGTATGCATATGACGCTGATATTATGCATTTTAATGAATAAAGAGAAAATAAATAATTTAAATATAAATATTGTGTTATGTTGTTTAATGAAAATTAAAAATGAAGTGTTTATAAGGTGATACAGGTCTTTCACATCATCACTACACTTTCATATTTGACCTGGACCAAGAACTTTGTTAATATTTGTATATTTTAAACTTGATTTAGAACTGTCCAATCAGCAAACAACCTGAGATTTACATGCGGCAAACAGCTGTGTCCACGTTATCCTGTGATTTAAATATATCGTTCTCATTCATTATTTGATCAGACTGCATGGCAAAAGTTGACAATTTCACAGAAAATCAAATTAACAAATGCTAAATATCAGTATTACTTCCAAGATCATAATAACTGGACACCACTGATATTGTATACACATACAGTATACTAAATTATATAATATATGTGTCACTTTAGATTAAGGTCCAATTCTACTATTAACTATGACATTTGCCTCAATAAACTAATTCTTCTTTCTTTCTTTAATCCTCTTGGCCTGCTTGGGAGCATAGGGCGTCCACCATGGATCTCCACCTCACTCTCCTCTGTGCTAAGGACTTTACTTCTTGCCAGGAGGTCCCCTTCTTGGTCAGTTCATCAAGCGTGGACCGTCTCCAGTTGGATTTAGGTCTCCCTAGCTTCCTCTTGCCTTGGGGCTTATAGTCCAGAGCTTGTCTTGCTATGTTCCTCGGATCCTTTCTAAGAGTGTGACCGATCCATCCCCACTTTCTGGTTTTGATTTCAATGTGGATTTGCTCCTGGTTCATGCATCTCCACAGGTCTACATTTGATATCTTGTTAGGCCACCAAATCCTCAGTATGCATTGAGACAATTGTTAATGAACACTTGTAATTTATCAATGATTGATTTGGTGGTTTTCCAGGTTCCACAGCCATAGGCGATGAGGAAGAGGAGGGGGGACCGTAGGCAGCCTTGAAATACTCCTGTTTTTATAAGGAGGGTGTCCGAGAGCTTACCATTTGAGGTGACTTGACCTGTGAATCCATCATACAGTACATGCATTTAATGATGTTGACCAGTGTTATGGTTATTCCATAATTTTGGAGCAGCTTCCACAGAATATTTCTGTCTAGGCTGTCAAAGGCCTTTTCGAAGTCGACAAAGTTTATGAATAAGGATGACTGCCATTCGATGCATTTTGCATTGTTCGACAATTATTCTGAGTGTTGCAATGTGATCTGTACACAAGTTGTTTTTCCGGAAACCTGCTTGTTCTCTCCTGAAAATCTAATCTAGTGGTTCTTGTATTCTGTGGAGGATTATTCGGCAGAGGATTTTGTTGGGGACTGAGAGGAGCATGATGCCTCTCCAGTTTTTACATTCACTGAGGTAGTCTTTTTCTTGGTAGTCTTGTCGGAGGCGTTTCTTCTTGTTGTTGTTGTCTGTCTCTCTGTTGAGTTTTGCTTTGATATCCCGTCTAGCTTCGATCTCACTCCAAGTTGCATCTGTGACCCAATCTGTTCTTCTGGGGTCATATAGCCCAGTACAGATTCGCAAGTGCTTGTGAAAGCCACATCGCATCTTTCCCATTTGTTGTTTATGTTGTCTCCTTCTGCTAGGGCTTGGAACCGGTTGCGGAGGTGGGTTATTCCCCATTCCCGGCATATTTTATTATCCTTTAGTTTCCTTGTCTCAAACCTTCTTTGAACCCTGTTCCCAGGTTTCTTTTTCACTGCCAGTTTCATTCTGAGTTCTCCCATGAGAAGATGGTGGTCAGAGTCTATATCAGCGCCCCTCTTGGATCTGACATCAAGGAGAACTCTCCTCCATTTCCTGTCTATTGCAAGATTGTCCATCTGATTCTCAGTGAAGTGGTCTGGTGATATCCAGGTAACTTTATGTGTTTGCTTGTGTGGGAAGAGACTGCCTCCTATCACTAGCTCATTGAGGGCACAGAAGCTGGCAAAGAGCAACCCATTCTCATTTACCTGCCCAAATCCGTCAGTCCCCATTGTTCCTCTCCAGTCGCTGTTATCCTTTCCAATTTTGGCATTCATATTTCCCATAACGATCTTGATGTCTCTTTTGGGATTCTTCTGAAAGACAGTCTGTGTTTGTTGGTAAAAGGTCTCTTTTTCTTCATAAACGGCAGTGTTGGTGGGAGCATAGCATTGGATGAATGTGATATTACGTCCTTTTGATGTAAACCTGGCTGTGATGATTCGTTCTGAAATTGGTTCCCATTTGATGAGGCTTTTAACTGCATCTTTTGAAAGGAGTATTCCTACTCCGTGTGTGTGTCTGTGTGTGTGTGTGTGTCTTCTTCTTTGGGGTTGCCTGAATAGAGAAAGGTCTCTCCAGTGGCAGTTGTTACTTCTCCAAAGGTATTCCATCGGCTCTCTCATACACCAACAATGCTTAGGTTCTAGCGCTGCATTTCTTTGGTCAGTTGTGCCAATTTTCCAGTTTGGTATAGCGTTCTGACATTCAAGCACCCAATTCTCGTTTTTGACTTCAGCTTCAGCAGACTTATTAAAAGTCTCTGATGAGTTTGCCTCAGGCGGTTCATACAACCCACTCGTGGGTCGTCAGTTAGGCTTCGTTCAGACAGGGATATAGTTTCCATAGTTTCGGTTTCTGTAACCAATTTATTTTTCCGGGGACGGGTAGTTAGCCCATCGCCCAACCCCCAACCTGGAGGGCCAGTGGGATCGCTCTTTGTCTGGTCTCTACCCTTCGACCTGTTCGGCTTGGGTGACCCTGCCAGGAGTACAAGACTCTAGGGCTGCAGCTATCGATTCTTTTTGTAATCTAGCACTTAATCGATCGATTAATCGAGTAATTTTTTGTGTGTTTTTAAACAACCAAAACAAATAATGCATAACGAAAATGATGTGGCTGTAAAATGATCAAGCATTTGGCTTTTATTTATCAAAACAAACAAACAAACAAACTGGTATTTATTCCAACTCCAACATTTGGCTCCAAAACTAAGCCTATTTATTGCAATTTTTAGCCATTTAGTATAAATGCCAACAATGTTCTATGCTCAATTACTTTGGTAGCCGATTAAAATGTCTTCCCCAAAAGTACGAGTGGATTTGGAGAAGCAGACTGGGGAATTTCTTTTTTTGTTGTTGTCTGTAACTATTTGGAAGACATGATATAGGCTACAAACAAGGTCTCGCAAAGACTGCAATACAATATTTGTTCCTCCATCACGTTGCGGTGTATACAGAGAATGCATGCTGAAATTATTGTTGCGTGCTACATAAAAGTTTAAGCATATGTGATGCATTGCCGCAATTGATCTGACTGGCGCGTGAGAGAGACGAGGGTGCATGCGTGCGCGCGCGTGTGTGTGTGTGTGAAGGGGTTCTTTTTTAGGCTACGGTATACTCTCTTGCAATTGAACGTGAATACGTTTACTACTTAAAAACATCAAAGCTAAACATCATATCTAGTCAAACCGCATCACGACATCGCTACAAATACAGTATTGGATTAAAATCAGCGAACATCAATGTATCATAGGCTGATGGTGTGTTCACACCGAACGCAAATTTTATTATTTGCGCGAGTAGATTACATACAAGGTCAATGCAAAGACGCGAATATACGCATCATTCGCGCTGGGCGTCGTGACTGACGCGAATTGGGCTACGCATTTGCCGCGAACGTCTTCCGCGCAAGTTGAAAAATTTGAACTCGAGCGAATGTTCAAGCGTCTAACTATACGCGATAAACGCGTATTTGACGCTCTATCCGCGTTCGGTGTGAACACCATTAGTTTAACTTGTTTTAGCGACGCTTGGTGAAACAGCATGGAGTGGATGTTTTCGGTTCAGATGCTGAATCATTGAAGTCGTACTGTTGTGGTATGCCAGGTCTACTTTGCACTAGACACATTGCACTTTGTTCCCTTCCTTTTTTAAGTATGTAATGATCCCAAACTTTAGACATTCTCTGCCGTTTATGGACATCTTTACTCTGTCTCCGCCATCGCGCCAAATAAATTCAAAATGTATCACGTGCTATAGTATAGATCCCTGCGCGTATAGTGCGCGTCATAGGAATTTAATGAGGCTTCGAGGCAGAGTTTTTGGCTCGAGGAATTTTTGTAATCGAGTTAATCGAGTAACTCGATGAATCGTTTCAGCCCTACAAGACTCCTCCTCTAGGGGTCATGGAGACGCGCACAAACCGCTCCACCGCGATAAGGTGGCGATCCCTTCTGAACAAACTAATTAGTGCTTAATATAGTTAGTAAGGTAGTTGTTAAGTTTAGGTATTGGGTAGGATTAAGGGATGTAGAATATGATCACGCAGAATAAGGCATTCATATATGTTTTATAAGTACCTTTGAACAGCCAATATCCTAGTAATATTCATGCTAATAAGCAAGTCAGAATTGGACCTTAAACTAAAGTGTTACCAAAATATAATATACAGCAGTATTCTCCTCCAATCCTGGTCCAGCTTCCAACAAATACCTTATGCTGAAATGACATTTCAGAACGATGCCTGAGGCATCACTGTCTGTCTGTCCTCATCATGCTTTTGTACCACAATCAAACAGTCTCTTCAAATCAACTGACCAGCTCGTCAAAGTCTTTTCACTATCGTACTGAGCAATTCCTGTGATGGAAATCAGTTCTCCCTGCTAGTCAAAAAACAAAGATGAGGCCTGACACATCAGGGGTCATGAACAGTAGAAACATATCTGCACAGGCCGCTGGATGAGTTATTCCTAATGAGGAAATGTAGGCCACAACTGTCATTTCACTCATTCAAGTTGCCAATCAGCCGGTTTCCCAAAGCTTTCTGCACGTAACACGGCTCGTACCTTATGACACTTCAAAGCCGATTGTGCAGAGCCTGATGATACTACAGTTAAGGCAACACCATGATATTTAAATCATGATATGTGTGTAAATATTTGATCCACACACCATATGCTACAGATACTCAAAGCAGAGAACACGTTTGTTGACGTTTGAGACCTGCAGAAATGATGGCTCCATTATAACAAGAGGAAAGGGATCGAAAATACAATCTGCCAAAAATAATGCTCAATTTATGTCTTATTAATGGCTCCTCTACAGATTCTCCTGATTTGCAGGCTTAACTAGGCAAACTCGTACCATCTGCCACTCACAGAACAGACTTTCCTTCCGAAGAGCAATTTTCACCACCTGTGGCCCTGCTTCGAGGGATAAAAACAACTGTACCTTTAAGAACTGCCAATGCAGCAGATAGTTAAAAGTGGAGTATGACACTTTACGGTCGCTCCATATGGACCACAGTGCAGCTAAAGTGACAGCTTCAGAATTCCTAATGAGGAAACAGGGTTCCCAGAGAGGGACCGATGTCACGGTAAACAGCCCACCTGTGACAGCGCCAGGGATGTGATGTGTTATCAGCAGGTCTATAGCTGGATGCAGTTTAGGAAACGGAGGCTTGTGGTCATGGGCTGAAGGTTCTCCATACCATCATGCTATGTTTACTCCTGCATCAGTCCAAAAACAGAACGGATGAGTCAGCTGAACATCAACTCAAGCCTGGCCACATACAACAAATAACAACCACTCATTTCTGGAGATAATTTGCTCTGCTTATACTTTTCTTGATAATGCTTTCTAACTTTCATTAAGAACATTGACAAACATTTTTAGTGATGTTTATTAATTCAGCCATCACTAGTACTTATGTTCATACTGTAATGTGTTACTGTTTAGAAATTAATATTTTTATTCAGCAAGGATGCATTAAATCAATCAAAAATGACAGTAAAGATTTATAATGTCACAAAAGATTTCTTCTTCAAATAAATGCTGTTCTTTTGAACTTTCTATTCATCAAAGAATCTTGAAAAAATAGTTTAAACTGACAAAAAACTGAAGGAATTTTTTTTTCTTCTGAAGGATCATGTGACACTGAAGACTTGAGGAATGATGCTGAAAATCACAGGAATAAATTACATTTTGATATATATTCATATAGAAAACAAATATTTTAAATTGTAATAATATTTCACAATATTACAGTTTTTACTGTATTTTTGATTAAATAAATGCTGCCTTGGTGGGAAGAAGAGACTTCTTTCAAAAACATTAAAAAAAATCGAATCTTTGAACGGTAGTGTATTTGAAAAAGAAATGAACAGCTCATGTTCATTGTATGCTTTCACTGTATTGTATTGTGAGTTGTGTGTACATTGTTCAAAACATCTTCTTTTGTGTTCTTTGTAAGAGAGGAAGAAATGTACATTTGAGATCGAGATGAGTAAATTCTGAATGTACAATTATTAGATTTTACTGAAATAGGGTGTTGTGATTTTCTTTTGAGAGGATAAAAGTGGAATCCACTCTGCGGAATGTGCTCTTTATTCTATTTATTTTTTTGGACTCACAAAAGGACTTTATTTTTTTTGTATCACAATCATGGCAGATGTTCAACTGACAATTACTGAAAATCTGTTGATGGGATGTCTGGTCATGGTTAAGCCATGTCAAGTGACACAGCAATCTCATAAAAGTGTGAAGCAGTAATGACTTTTAATTTGAGAGGAAATTGCTGGAGCGATAAGGGTTGTGAGTGCATGTGATTTTCCATTACTTACCTCTATTAGAGCCCTAATTAAACACACTTTAATGAGAGACGGCCACCGGGGAGGAAACATAAAGAAATCTGTGTGGGAGGTCAGTAACAGACGGGTGCGGATTGTCGCTTGTCAGGCTGAAATGCTGAAGATGGTGATTGGAAACAGAACGGAAGCTATCTTGGGTATAAACTTCGTCTCAGATGTGTCTCCGTCCTAATATCCATTGATGAGAGATGACATCATTTATGACAAGTATAGAGCTATAAAATGAATGTGGATTGCAGCTTCTCGGACTGTTTAGGCTTAATGAGAAATGTTTGAGTTCATATTGAAACTCAGAACTGAATGCAAACATTGGGATTGCAGCAGATCTGAGCACAGTTTGAAACATTGGTGAGATCTAGAGTCTAAAGTCTTCACTTTCTCTCTATTCTCAATATGGTTTAGGAGAACTGTAGGTAGAGATCTTATTTGTGCATTTTTTATTTTATTGTCTTTTATTATCTCTTTTTGAACTACTTTCATTAACAATATTAAAGTGCCTAAATGATGCAATCTTAAAGGCTTCTAATGTTGTTTTGGTGTCTCCTACAACAGGTTGCATCCAAGGTCAAAAAACACTTTCGTTTTCTCATAATATGCATTGCAGCTTCAGCTCTATTTGCACAGTGTCTGAAACACCTCAAAGATTGAGTCTCTCTAAACCCCGCCTCTCTGAGAGCTGCTCTGCTCTGATTGGTCAGACGGCCCAGTCTGCTCTGATTGGTCAGAAACCAAACGCTCTTTATCATATCTGAATCTCAGCTCTTGATCACAGTGATACGAACAGTAACGATGGCGTGGGTTTTACCGTATCAATCTCATCAAAGTGGATTTGCTTTGTCAGCAGAAAACAGCGTCTTCTCGACATGAACAACACGGACCAAACTCTCCCAGTCTCAGATACACTACAGTGATTGAGGGCGGGGCTTGAGAAGCTGTTCAGCCAATGAAGAGCATTATGCAAATTACTTACAAACCTACATAGGTTGGATCAGAAAGTAAAACGGGTATTACTGACGAATCGTTTCAGGCAGTTCAGAATCACTTCTTTCTTTTAGGAGACAATAACTCCATTTATCTGCACTTTGATTTTAAACTTTTACATTCACAAACAGCTCTATTACACACTACATAAAAGGTATCCGAAAAACAAACTAGTATACCTTCCTTACGAAGCTTCGGCTTTCTTGCATGTTTGACACATTCGTTCTGGTCTTGCGTTAAGAAGGACTAGAGAAGTGGTGTTGCTCAGAGGATGCGGTTTGTATTGCTAATCAATAGGAATTAAACAGTCACAGGCAGCACTTGAAGAAGAAACTCGATATTGGGAGTGACCACCAAATCATTCCGGCTCACTGCCTTTAACTCCGCACAAACTGCATCTGACACGTTCACTCGAGCTGTCTGCCGGCGCGGGGAAATATTTGGACAGCTCGTGGATAAAGGAACGCTCTTTTTCCCACCAAATAAAACTGAAGAGTTCATAAAAACCAATTTCCTGTTACAGCTCGTATCACTTGTTGCTGCTGATAACATTTCTGTGTTTTTTTGGGGGTTTTTTTTGGTCGTAGATATGAGCAGGATGGATGTATTGTTTTGATGCTTGATGATATTCTGGTCTCTAGAAATGGTTTGGGTCCCTCTTTCCTTTTTGTCTGTGGGATTTTTCTCACCTGTTTTATCATCCAACAGGAGCACATGAACTACCAATAAACAACAGCAGTTATTAATCTTAGTTAATGTAATTTGATCTACTTGTCTAGCCTGGTTAAAACCAGAGCATTCTCAGTTGTAACTGAGTTATGGTCTGGCAAAGCGTCATAGACAAATCATTTCCAGAGGGGCGTCACCAACGGACGTCGCGGATAGACCTAAACCCAATCAGAGCGATGAAGGAGATGACGTATGCAGAGCGGCGGAGACACATCTCCGAGTGTTGTTCTTTGCTCGGTTTTTAACAAAAAGGAAACGTTCAAATGGCTTAAAACAGACGCGATAGCTGATTGGAACGAGTGATGTTCGACGGCGGCATCCATCTTTGTAATGTAGGCTACAAAATCTGCTTCAAAACCCCAGCGCTGTCGTCATCGTGTAAAGCCCGCCCCAACGTTTCTGATTGGTGCCGCGATTTCGACGGATTGGAAATGGGCTTGAATGAGCTCTTTGCCAGACTAACTTTCAGAGCAAATCTAAATTTGCCGGAAGTTGTCTGGGTTTTCCCAGGCTACTACTTGTCCATTTTTAAAGCATAAGTTGTATCTGTTAAAGTACTCTGAACTAACATGAACAAACAAACAAGTGTATTCTTATTAACAAAAACACAGATTAATAAATGGTATATCAGTCAGATTAGTAAGGGTCAGTAAGATTTATTAATTTTGGTTGCATTTATTTTATAAAAATCTATAGTAAAATCAGTAAAATTGTGAAATATTATTGTTATTTAAAATAACTAAAAATAACTTTTCTATTGTAATATATTCTAAAATGTAAGTTATTCTCATGATCAAAGCTGAATTTTCAGCATCATTACTCCAGTCTTCAGTGTCACATGATCCTTCAGAAATCATTCTAATATGCTGATTACAGTATAATATTTTTTATGAAATTCCTCCATTGACAGCAACGCAACTACCACTTACAAGCCCCAGGAAGGTAGTAAAGACATCATTAAAGTATCCATGTGACTCCAGTGGTTTAATCTCAGTTTTATGAAGTGCTTTGTTTGCACACAAAAAAACAGAAAGCTCTCAGATTTCATCAAAAACATCTTAATTTGTGTTCTGAAGATGAACAATTTTGAACGACACGAGGTTGAGTAATTAATGACAGAATTTTTTTTTTTTTGGTGAACTATCCTTTTAAATGTCATGGATTATTGCGTGCCTAGTGCCTAGCAATGTTTTTGAATGTTTTAAAATGAACAAGCACATTTTTGGTCCACTAATTGCTTAAAAATCTGGCATTAAATAAACAAATATGACTTGGCACTGAATCCCAGTGTGCAGTGTGGGAGGAAGGGTCACCTTGACCGGCTCATGAGATAGTGGAGTTCACATGATCTTCAGCGTGTGTGTGGGTCCGTGAGTTTGATCGAGGCTCAGCTGGATATCTGCGGTCACACTACAGCAGTGTGTGGAGAGGAGATCACTGGATGCTCATTTTGGCTCTGTATCGTAGAGGAAGACAGATTTCCACTGAGCTGCTGTGAGTTCAAGGCCAGTTCGTGTTTAGCAGCCCACAGATCTGCTACAGGCAAAGCCAGCTTCACACAGATGAATGACCAGCAAACCACAGCTTTCTCTCAACTACTACTGAACTGTCAACTTACACACAAACAGCACGAGGAACACGTCAAACACTTTCATTAATGCAGAAGGAACGATTCGGAAAACACGGACAGAATATATTTATTTTGAACACGGACAGAATTACGAAATTGATTTTTACAGTATTATTCATCAAATTTGGATGAATAAATCAAAAGCAGGGCTGTACACAATCAAATTTCAACATGGACGAGTGTCGGGCTGTAGGTCCCACCAGACTCTCGTGCATTTCATTTGTACAGAGAGTCTGGCCTCTCTCCATTGACAAGCGTTAACTTCCTTGTAGGCGGGTCCTCTGTTGAAGTCTAAAACTATTGGATCTGCCCAGAGTCACTCTGGATCTGCCGTAACCAATCGCTGACGTTTGGTCGTGACGTATGTCTACAACTCAAACTAGCGCACGACATCAACGTCATCGTTCTCAGCCACTCCCTCTGTTCACTGATTGGCCCGGTAAAAAATTGACCGGAGAAAAACAAATACAGCACAATCCCAGACGTAGTACTGAAGGAAAATGAAAATTGAGCGGGAGTTCGTAGGAGGGCGGAGCCAGGCTAGTGTCGGGCTGCTTTTGTCTTGTACAGTAGAATACACTTCTCAAAGTAATAATTTAAGAAGATTTCTGAAAACATGAAACATTTCAACGAGCTCTGGCTATTATTGTAAAAAAAAAAAAAGGCAATAAATTATTAAATTGTTAAAGCTTTATGAATTCAACTGATTAGACATGCTTTTTTGATAATCAACATTTTATTTACCATTAAATCGGAACACAGGAAAATCTAAATGGAAAACACAAAATGTAATTCCCCCGAGAAACGCAAAACATTTGCGAGAGAACGCAAAATCATTGACTTATTCTTTTCCCTCCCAAAGCATTCTTTTTTTTTTTTCTCCCACCACCATGTCCCTTTAGGGCTCTGGGGCCGTATTCACAAAGAATTTTAAGGCTAAAAGTAGCTCCTAACTGGCGAATTTAGGAGCAACTCCTAAAAATAATGGGCGTGTCACTCTTAACTTTAGGACTCCTAATTTTTTTCACTAAGAGTAATTCACAAAGCATTTTAGCCCTAAAAGTAGCACCTAAGTCTGGGACAGCTTAAAAGAAGTCGAGAGGACTCCTAACTCACTAAGACCTATTCACAAAGGATTGTAGCGCACACCAGCGCCTCTCGCAGTCGTCCGGCGTCCGCGACACAAGCGGGAACGCTGCATTGATCTGCAAACAAATCCTCTCCCATGTCTCACGCTTAGTTTTGCTTGATATCCCAGTGCCGAATTTCCCTTTTATTATGTTTTTTTGTTTTTTTCTTAAACCAACTGGGCAGTAGGCCTAACTGTATCCTGCGTCCAGTTGGGCTTTCTTTTCCGTTTTGGCCAGTTCATAATCCACCGTCATTCGACTATACATTACTTCAATAGGAGCAACATTTCCTTGCTTTAAGTAGTCTATTTAGGCTAATAGGATGTCAATTAACCAAGGAAGTGTTAATGCAAGTGTCGTTTTTTCATTATTAGGCAAGTGGAGGTTTTCATTAGGGTATTGGGCTACCTTGATTTAATTTAATTTAATTCACGACTTTTCTCTCTCTCTCTGCCTTTTAGAATTACACTTCACTGGGGCCTGCACAAACATGTCATTATATATGCATTTCGATGACATTACTATTATTATTTTGTGTAAGACACAGACATATTTAGATGTCGTAATTCCATGATTTGTTGCGTCTGTGTTATGCTCCACAACATGATGGCCCTGTCATCTAACAACCAATCACCGTGATCACTGCGAGGAAGCTCTGCATGAGAACTGACGTCATCCATAGCAACGATGACTCACTCTTAGTTTAGGAGTTGTCATTTGTCCTTACTAGAGTAGGTCTGAAAGGCATTGTGAATAACTTTTAAGAGAAAACTCCTAGCTAAAATATTTTAGTGCGATTTAGGTGTACTCCTAGTGGTAAGATAAAATTCTTTGTGAATACGGCCCCAGATTACTAAAATTCAATTTCGATTTTTTTTTTATTCGATTAAAACATGTATTTAGGGGAAAATGAATCAGATTTAATTGGACCCAATGTAAATTATCTCTTCATAACAGAACATTACTAATGTTCCAGGTTTAAAAAGTTAAGCTGTATCTGTGTCAAGTTTCAATGCCAGTAAAAGTAGTAACTTTTGTGCGTATGGTATGGATATCAAAAAAGCAACACATTGTTCAGTATTTGGACATTATGCCAACTTATACTTGCATTAATACCAGAACATTGCTTTAAACGCATGGGAAGGAAGCTGGAACAGATGGAGGAGAGATTACTGGACGTCAGTCTGAGGATGGTGTATGTACAGGTAGAGGTCCAGAGGAGCGCTTTTAACCTGTGAGCTACACCCAGAGACACAGCATGTAAAAGCTCCCGTCAGAAGATCGTTCCTCTAACAAACACTTGTTTGAAGCCGCTGCTCGTGTCGTCTAGAGATGGACGTCGACATCAGCAGAGCATCAATCACTCGCACAGCAGCAGCTGCAAGCCGACGGGAACAGCAGGATCATCAAAGACTCGCACAATACAACACACAACTGACACCCGCTGAAGAATGAGGAGAGCCATGGAAACCATTCACAAATCAAAAGATAGAAAAAGATATGAAAGGTAACCAGGAGGGAGAGGAAACGGCAAAATACTGTATTCTTTTATGTAATAAAAAAAGTGTAATGAAAACCTTCAGCTTGATTAATACATGAATGACCCTGTTGGTGAATATGATTAATTCACACTCCCTCCCAAAATTAAGCCTTTTTTTTTTTTTTTTTATTAGTAATATTCCATCAAATATTGAATAATTCTTAAATATGATGAATTAAGAACAGTTTGTATACATCTTAATGGAACAAGGGAATGGACTATTTAATTTATGTGATTTGTATTTATAAATTTAAACATATAGATAAAAAAAATGGTCCGTTCCCTTGTTCCATTAAAAAGACTAAAATTTTAATGAAAACAGAGAATATAAAAACAAAAACTACTTCAACATGTCAATGAAACTGATAATAGTATCTCAGTATATATACTGTAAGTAAACATTGCTTCATATTTAATTACTCAAGTAATTATTCCAGTCAACAGTCAGTAAGTAATGAAGAACAAAGAAATCAATTACAGTAAAAGCAGCAAGTGGTTTTCTCTTTGTCTTGTCAATAATTGCTTTATAATTAATATTGACAGCATAAGAGTCAGCGGCATGTTACAGCAATACATTATTGAATAGACACTGCATAAAGTGCAAAAAAAAAAATATTTTGATGGTCCCTTTTGAGAGTAGATCTTGCAATGTTATTTATTATCAACAGAATGTGTTTAAGGGACCATCAAAATAAAGTGAAACCAAACTGTTGTTTGCTCAGAAAATAAGGTAGGCTACAAAAGCTGCCACTGGGACGGTACCCTTTCAAAAGGTTATATATATACCACTTAGGTACTAATATGTACACTTTTGATTCCAATATGTACCTCTGATGTACTAATATGCACTCTTAGGTGTGCTTTTGTACCTTTTTTTCTGAGAGTGTTCACATATCAATGATCTTGCTATACTGATTCTCACTGGCAAATGAAATATGCCATATGAGCATCACAGTTAAACCACAAGAACACAGCTCAAACATAAAACAAGATTTCTGAGTAATGGCACTCTGTGTGTGTAAAATGAACACTTCATATTTCTATAAATCTAATTTTCAATTCATTTCAGAAATATGAATGAGCCTGCAGTAAAAAACAGCAGGGTTTCTTTGATTATTTAATGAATAAACACAATGTGTTCTTTCCTTCACTAATTAAGCTAAAATTACTGTGCATTTAAACAGCCTCACGAGTCATGAATAAATTGTTAATTAAACTCATCTTCAAAGACCATCTCATCAAGTTCCTCTTGCGCTGAATTAAATGTACGTAATTGGCCTGATCTGATGAAAAATTAATCTGCAATAAACAACTTGAAAAGCAGAATTATATGTTTGATGCAAATATATACAGTATATACACCTATATATATATGACAACCATAGCAACCAGCTAGAACACCAAAGCAACCTCATAGCAACACCCAGGAAACCACACAACGCTTTAAATAAACTTATATCATACTTTTTTTGCAAAACAAAAATGAGTTTTTTTCTTCTGTATGTACAGTATGTGACAAAAGAAGTATGTCCGAATTCACAGTACTATATATTAGATATAGATTAAAAGTACCCGGATGATCTTCTACTTCCGGTGAGATTCTGAAGTGTGCGTATGATGGACACTTACTATCCCATGAGGCCACAGGAGAGGATTTGTGAATGCCAGTGAAGCGACGCAACTGACGCTGGTAGGTCACATGATGATGACAGTATGGCGAATGTAGATCGCCATATTACATTCATACTACACATACACTCAAACTAGATCATACTTTTTTAGCGGTTGTGAGGTAATTACTTATTCAAAATAGGAGAGTATGTGATTTCAGACGCAGCCAGCCACTCACTCACAGATTCCTGGGCATAAAGGTTAAAGGTCACCAGAAGCCAGTTCACACTCAACTCAATCACACACAAAAAAACTGCAAAGTCAGAGACAAAGACCAGTTCCACTCGTAGTGTCTCACGGCAGCCGTCTCTGTTGAAGCGGAAAGACACACATGACAGCTTCCCACTCCATCGCCACACTAATTGGCAGATGTACTTCACATCTGTGTGGCTCTCAGGTCAGCAACAGTCTGGCACGCGTCAGTCTGGCGTTTCTCGGCCCGCTGCGTTTCACTTCTACACATTTTCCTCCAGATTCAGTGGCGACGGGGGCTTTGCCGTTCGCACTCATCTGGACACAAAATCCAATTTCACACACAGGGCCATCGAAGCGTCCAGGCCTGAGATGGAAAGAGGGCCTTTATGTGTGCTGGAACGATTAAAGCCACATTAGACGATGAACCCAGAAAAGGAAAATCCTGTCATTTATTTACTCACACTCATGTTGTTTCAAACCAGTATGCTGCTATTTTTCTTCTGTTGAACACAAAATGAGAAACTTTAAAGAGTCGTTGAACAGTTCAGAGTGACAGGAGTCTGTCAAGCTTTTCAAAAAAAAAAAAAAAAAAAAAAAAAACTGTACCATAAAACCCACATGACTACAGTAGTCATCTGTATTAAGAACAGAAAATTAAGTGGTTATTCATGGACAACCTTCCTCTCAAATCTTATTCTCCGACCTCAAACTTCATATTCCATGTATGTACAGTAAATTTTACATTTAACAAAAACATAACATAAAAATTCTGGATCTAAACATCAACAAAAACAAGATCCAAATGGATGAAAAATGATGTGAATTAAATGTCCACATAAAATGTGTACACTAACTTGAGGTATATATAGTAGGGTTGCAAAATTCTGGGAATTTTCAAAGATGGAAACTTTCCATGGGAATTAATGGGAATTTAAGGGAATTAACAGGAATTTATGGGAATAAACGGGAATAAAGTGGGAATTTTCAAAGTTGATGGTTGGCTCTTCATAGGGAACTTAAATATAGTTGAGGAAAGTATATTTTAGCATAATCTTGACTAAAACAAACAGATGCCATTCAAATACACTTGAATATCCATGCCATTCCTCAATCACATGCACATAGAACACTGCTTACTGCATGGCTATTGAGACCACACCCCCTACTGGCACTGTGCATGCCTCCATCACATGTACAGAAGCCCAAAGCACAAGACTATTGAAGGCACACATTTGAGCCTGTGGACTAAACAAAGTGAAGTAAGTTTTGATGATATTATAGGGAAATTATAAATATCACATACAAATGTATTCATCTAGTAGCAATGCTGATAAGTTAGATGCTAAATAAGCTAGTATAACTTTAAGTTATTACAGCGCGTGAATTCATCAGTTCAAAACTTGTTCTGTTCTACTTACAAATAAATCTTTTGAAAGCATTTTGCATGGATGTTTTCTTATGACTTCTGTTTATACAGTATTTATGCTTGTATATGATACAATGTCGATTACATTACAATGAATTCCCAGTTAGTTCCCCTAAATTCCCATTAATTCCCATTAATTTCCATAATTCTCATTATTCCCATGGGAAGTTTCTAATATGGAATATTTCCAAAATTCCCCAGCTTAACTTCCCATGGAAATTTACCGGAAACTTTCCGCCCCTTTGCAACCCTAGTATATATACAGTATACATATACTTTTTTTTCAATGCAGCACACATGGCAACATGTTTACTGAATAAACTTCTTAATGTGCATCAAGAAAGTCATGCGACTTATGACTTGAGATAAAAATAAAAAAACGCCTTCTCTATCATAAACGGGCATCTGCCGCCAAACATGATGGTTGTCGGAGCAAAGTTGTTTATTACATTAAATAAAAGAGCCAAAATGGCTTCCACGTTTCCATTTAGTACCGATTCATACCAATTTGTTTGCAAATAGTTTTTGATAGATTCATATAAAAAGTAAAATATGTAATATGGATTACATTTTACATTTATGCATTTGCCAGACTATTTTATCAAAAGCGACTTGTATTGCATTCAATGTATACAGTACGTCTTTTCAGCTCATGCATTCCCCGGGAATCGAAACCCATGAGCTCACGCATTATCATGCTCTATTGTGTTTGTGCCATTAAAGATACAGCAGCAGCAAAAACATCCTCAAGTGCACAGAGAGGGTTGGAGATGACCACAAGTAACTCCATTATGACTGGTTTTGGTGGACTTCTGGTGACATAAGCTGCTTTCCCACCATAGGGCCGAACCGTTCTCATCGGATGTGGTTTCATTCTCCACTGTGGGGTTGATAACGGAGATCTTTGGAATGTAACACAAATGAGTCAGTCATTGTCTTGGTAAGGCAAGAGTTTACAGATGATATAAGATGTAAATAACGGCCACATTGTGGAGGATGATCAGATATTTATTTTATTAACTCACGTTAACTTCACTCATTAACTTCGCCTGGCAACAGACAAGTGACCAATCGTGAGCGGCGACATCACTAAACGCATTCTAGAATTCCGGGCCACGAACGGTTTGTAATCGTGCCGTGCAGAACCAAGCTCTTAATATAACTGGAACCGTTCCTTCCCCTTCTTAGAACCGCTCAGCCCGACAGTGGAAAAGTGGCTTAACATCATGGGCCAGATTTACTAACAGCTTGCGCCGGTGCAAACCTTCTTTTGGAAGTCAGGATTTACTAAAGATACGCAGTGAAAAGGCATAGACAGGGTTATTTTTACTTATTAGATATCCGTTTGTAGGAGTTTTTCTTTTAGACGCCAAATTTATGAGGAAAGTGTTTAAATGAATCATGCAAGGTGATTTACTAAGGTTCGTGCTCGTCAATTTACTGGTATTTGCGCCATTATTTACCAAAAGCATGTTTTAACCAGATGGTAATATGCGCTGCTCTTGGTAGATTGTGTTGGTCATTATGGAAATGATCCGCTGCGTCTGATCTTTCATTTGTGTGTCGTCAGTAGATCACGCACTGAACTTTACACTTTTGGGGATTTTGCTCTCACGCTAATTTGCCCTGTTTGGTAAATCTGGCCCTCTAACTAGACCGTGGAAGTGCGGATCCAACACAACAGAGCAGCCGAACAATGCAACACTTAATGAACTTTTGACGGTCATCCATCCAGAAACCTCCACCTCTACAGGGGCTCCTCTTGGCATATTAATTCGTAAAAGTGTAATATAAACAGGTTTATATGAAATTAAGCCTCAGGATACTTGAAACTGGCGAGTTATAATGTTGGTTAATAGAATATGCTATTGGTAGATGTGGGTGTTGTTAAATTTTTTCAGCAATAATGAGGTGAAGGGGAGTCTATAGCAAGTCCGCAGAGATCTAATTACAGTTCTGGCATGACTTCATGCTGCCTTATACCTGCCTCCGTCTGAATAATCACATTGACGTATGGAAAGGAGACTAAAGATGGCTAGTCTGTGGAGGTTTCTCATCTCACACAAAGCTCTCATATAAAGCACAAGAGTCGTAAAGAAAGACTACAATGAACTTGGAGAAAAGATTCTTATTGTGCTTTTCTCAGGAAAAAACAGGGTGAGTAAATAATGAAGTAAATAAATATCCTTTAATAAGAGCTAAACGTCTACATTGGGATCCAAATCAACAAGACATCTTTGTGTTGCGCCCATGGTGTCAAACAGTGCAGAGGATCCTTTACATCCCCTCACGCTACTTTTGCGTTCCATCATTCATTAATACTTTACCTCTGGTTACAGACGGGAAGATTTTAACGAGCGACGGAATGGAAGACGCGTGTCAAATCAGCGAATACACTCTTGTGATGAACAACCTTCTCAAGCCAGTCTGAATTAGTCTAATGAGGTGTCTGCTGGTGGCTCTCAATTTCAGATGAAAGTACAGTTTGGATCATTTCCATCCGTCGAGACCTAAAACAGAAAGTTTTATGCCATCTTGCAGTATGGTAATCTTTACACTTAAAACTCCAATTAAGAAATTATTCTAATACACGGTTCCACTTAGAAACAATGGGTCTCATTCATGAAACACGAGCAGAACGAATTTTGTGTGAATCGTGTGTAAAGTGGTTCTGGCGTAAATTTTCGGATTCATTAAAACGTATTTTCCAAATGTTAGTTGGTACGAAATAAATCTACACCTGCTCCAGCCACGCGTAAATAGTGAGTTTAACATCCGAACGTTTTGGTCATTAACAACTAAGGCTGCATTTTAATTCCCCTTAATCGGGTACATATTAACACAGCATTTTGAAAAAACATTATATATAGTAATTACATATGGTTTTTCTTTTTACTTCTGGGACTGTTTGATTAACAGATGAAACTCCAGTAACTGCATCTGTAATATGCTGCCAAGCTTGCTTTTCTTTAGGACCTGATACGCCACTATGTAGCCTACGCTTGAACATAAAATGTGGTGTTTTGAATGAACTTCTGATAATAAAACTTTGATTTCTGCATCTGAGAAATTTTTCTTTTTCATTCGCTTTTGAGAAGACATGTTGAAATCCTTCGTTCGGTGTCATAATATGATGCCCATATATAGTTGTCAGTCGGATTTAATGGGCGGGATTTATGGTAATTGAGAATGAGCGTGCACGCGCGTCCCATTTACGACTGATTGGAATTCATTAACACACACACACATTTCACTATAACATCTGACATTTACGAAGTATTTGTGAATCAGGAGATGAGTTTTCGGGAAGGTCTCTTTACGCGCAAATCACTCTCATATTTACTCGTATATCTACGAATGTTTCATGAATGAGACCCAATGACCATGGTAACCACCATTTTCACCCAATTATTGGCAGCTGATACAACACATTATAAGGTTGTTTATAAAGCATTATGATGCATTAAGAATACCCTTGTGATGCATTATAAATGCAGGCTTCATCTGGTGTTATAATGCATTGTACTCTTAAAAGTTATAACCACAAATATGTAAGTTGTATAATGTATTGTAAACTGTTGTTAGGATTATTTATCAGACGACACAACACATTATAATGTTGTTTATAAGGCATTGTGCATGTTTTATAATGCATTAAGAATACAGGCTTCATCGACCATGATACCAAATTTTCCAATTACCCAAATTTATCTTGGGGTTTCAGTTTCAGGCTAAATGAAAACTTTAATATCTGTGTTTCAGTAAAAAAATTATTACTGAAAGTTAGTCACGGATGTCATGTAGTCTGGTAGGCCATTCAAACAGCATTGAAACAAGACAATTAGCCCTTACTTTTGCAATTTGAGACTTTTGTTTACATTGCATCATAAAGCGCTTGTAATTTTACCCTCCATTAAATTATTTGTTAAATCCCCAAGTGTTTTCTGAATGAAAGAATCCCAATTTGTTCCTTAGCCATCTAATTGACCTCATCAGTGTTGTGCTCCCGTTAACCAACACAGACACGACGGCAATATCTGCCCTCAAATAATACCCATCAACGCTCTCGACCGCTGCGAGAGTCAGGAGAGACACCGTCGCAATGCAGCCCAGAGAGAGAGAGAGAGAGAGAAAGAGAGAGAGAGAGAGAGAGAGAGAGAAAGAGAGAGCAAAGAGAGACAGAGAGAGAGAGAGAGAGAGAGCAAAGAGAGAGAGAGAGAGGAGAGAGAGAGAGAGAGAGAGAGAGAGAAGAGAGAGAGCGAGAGAGAGAGAGAGAGAGAGAGAGAGAGAGAGAGAGAGAGAGAGAGAGAGAGAGAGAGAGAGAGAGAGAGAGAGAGAGAGAGAGAAGGGTGAATGGGAAAAAGAGGATTCAGCTTAAAGTTCCTTATGTGATATTACTGAAATTGCTATTGGGTTCAGCTTATTAGTCTGTCGCTTTCAGTTTCTGTCTGACAGACCTTACTGGCCGCTCTCCACACACACTTCCCATCAGTCAGTGGCGGCTTTAACACATCATTGTTATTACTTTTATCTGCACAGACACTGTCCCACTCTACACACTCATACAGCTCAGTGAGACCGACACTCTGGCAAGCCAATTTAGCTATTAATCCTCCAGCGTGACTAGTAAAAATATGAATTCTACTAGTAAAAACACTTTCCGCTTGTAAGAATAGAAAGATCTGCAATTCAGTTTAACTACTGCAGTCCCAGTCATAGCTATACTTTTTTTAACTAGTAAGAATTGCAATTACACGTGACACCACTGTAATGGAGTCTTCATGACTAATAAAACGTGAATTATGGATAATGTGGGCCTGGGACTTTCACCAGTCAAAATTGCATAGATGTGTTCAATGTGAATTATTAAAATCAAAAGTTTGCAGGAATATTTGCTGGGGGCATTAAAACCTAAATTGACTTACAATCAGTGTTATTTTTAGTATCATTGAGATACTATTTAAAATGTTCTATTTTCATTTTAGTTAAAGTCCCTGTAAAGGCAATTTAAAAAAAAATTCTAAACACATTATAAATGTTAGAAATGTATTGCTAAAACATATTACAAAGACTGTGAACTGTGATTACTGAATTGCGGAGTTAGACCGTTAAACAGTTTTTCACCGTTGCTATTTTCCGGATTTTCTGGGCGGGGCTAAAACGGGGCTCGATGACGCACTGGAGCCCCTGAGCTCCTGGACACGCCCCTACTTGATGACGCACTGGAGCCCCTGAGGCTGGCCGCTACAATAGAGCACATTCGCTTCAGTTTGGCGCTCAATCGCGAGTTACTGTCAGTACTATTATTAGTAACACAGCATACAGATTGCTAGCTAGCTATGCCTTCGTCACGGAAATGCGTACTACCTGAATGCGATCACCGGATCACGTACAAAACAGATCGGTGTCCTTATTTAAAGGTATAGCGGAGGATTTTCTTTTTCCGGTGGGTAGTCTATACTATTGGTCCACCTAAGCAGTGGTGTAGTTAGTAGTCTAAGTAGTCTACGTGATACGCAGGTATACGCCGTATACCCACTAGAAAATGTCAAGGATTTCCGTATGCCCACTAGGAAATGTCAAAGATCTCCGTATACCCTCTTTAAAAAGCGTGAGGATTCGTAACAACATAGTTTTGTGAAAGAACTTTCATTCATAAATTCACCCCGCGCCCGCCAGCCGTGACGTCTGTGTTTGCGCAGCGACACGGATCGAATCGCGGAATCCAGCAACAAAATAATGTAACTTAGCTGTAAAGCGTAACGTCACGCAATTTGGCCCTTTTTGAATGAACAAATCAAAAGTAATGATACAATGAATCAAATCTCGATATGTACTAAGTGTCTATGAATATTAAAGCATGTTCTGTGTGTTTCTGTGAATGAGCGCTCAATGTGTGCTCTACTACACACTGAAGCGCGCGTGACACGTGAAGCCTTAAGGCCAATTTATACTTCTGCGTCGAGTGTACGCCGTAGTGTACGGCGTAGGCTACGCACGTAGGCAACGCCGTCATGAGCATTTATACTTCTGCGTTTAGGTCTGCGTTGCTCTGCAGTACAGCGCCGAAACGCTAGTTGGCGGCGGAGGGTTTTAATGTTCCACTGTGTTTAGATTCCTCGCGGCAAGAAGAAGAAGATTCCTCGCGGCTGTTTTGAGTTTAGGTTACTACAAGCAATGCCGACTGAAAGAGAGCAGATCATGTTGGAGTTGGAGCTTATAGAGGTGGAAAAGGTAAATTTTTAGTTTTTTTAACAGTTTCGCTGTACTTAGAATTTAAAAATGGCGGGCGGTGCAGAAGAACACGCCGGAAATGCATAGAAGGAAACGCGATGCTACCAAGCCGACCAATCACAGATCTTGCGGTCCGCGTCGTCGCGACGTGTAGTTACATTTTTGAGGAGGTGCGCGTCAGGTTACGGCGAAGGGTACGGCGTATGGTACGCGTCTGTGCGTATGCTACGCCGTACCTACTGCGCGCACCCGACGCAGAAGTATAAATTGGCCTTTATACTCGACGCGTCCGCAAGAGCGCGAAGGTGCGCACGGCAAAATGACGTAGGGGAGAGCGGGGTTGGTTGACACACTTTTCGCTCTCTGTCATATTTCTCAGTCATGCTATATGTTAAAATCGTCTAACCAGTAACAACTGAAAGGTTAAGATCTCAGCTACTCAACAGATACATTTAATGTTCACAAATTATTCCTAAAAATGTTTTATACATCATTAAAGTGATGTTGTGCACTTGTGCCAACCAGCCCCAGTATGGGGGTTAGTTGGCACATGCAATGGGGTTGGTTGGCACAGTTACAAAGAATGAAGCACAAAATATAAAAAGAACTTGACCATTTAATTCAAACCAGATGCAGAATAACATTCAACAGAATTTCTGCCCATTTTTAACCAAACCAAAAACAAATACAGTTTGTATAGTATACAGGTGCTGGTCATATAATTAGAATATCATCAAAAAATTGATTTATTTCAGTAATTCCATTCAAAAAGTCAAATTTGGATATTATATGCGGTGTGGCGGTCGTGCGCGCTGGGTGCGCAAGACCCCATTTCGCCTGGCGGTGTGCACGGCACTTTTTGTAACATCGCGCGCGGCGCCGCATCCGAAGATGAACGACTTCGAGCCGAATCAGGCCGAACTGGTACGTCTGTATCTGCATGTTTATGATCCTTCTATACACAGAGACATTTGCATTGATGGGCGACCATAAAAGCCTCTCATTTTGTGAATAGGAACACATTTGCATTAAGCACCCAGTTTGCACTCTAAAGTAACTGCTTACATTTATAAAATAAGCCTACAATAGCAGAAGTAAGCCCTGCTGATGAAATTAAGGTTTAAACACTCTTCAATAAGGCTTCAGTTGTTTAACGAGTTTGTACAATAAAGTACAATACACCTACTGCATTTATTACTCTTTTAATATGAATCAGCTATTAATAAACTACTAATAAACGGCAAACTACTTCTTCACTGCTGATTCCTGGTGGTTTAGAGGAGAATTACTCCGAGTCGCCCCCTGCACAACGGCGAGCGCGTCAAGTAAACGCCTCGTCCGTTTGGAGAGGTGCGCGCGCAGTCAGCGGAGACTCGCGCTCGTGCGGACGCGTCGAGTATAAACAAGGCTTGACGCGTTGTGTTTTCAGCGTCTATGAGGAAGACATGCACACATTTGAACTTCATCGCAGAGCTTTTATGAGAGTCACATCACAAGAATTTTACCATTTCATTTGATAAAACTATCGTCATTCATTCGTATCATACACACACACTCACAAACTAGTCTTCATGACAACCTGTCAAAATCAAAGTTTTGAATAACTTGATGAAAATATAACAGAAATATATTACTATTGCACAGTAGAGTATACTTCAAGTAGGCCTAATAATAATAATAATAATAGTTTATTAAAACTAGAAGCTCAAATGTCTTTAATTTACAACCCACCAAAATAAAAGTTTGTAGAGAGAAATAAAGTAACTCGAGGGAATTATGAAAGAAATTGCATAGTAAGATGTACTTTTTAAAATAATAATAATCAAATCTATTAAAACATAATTTTAAAGGAATATCACACACGTTTTTAAAAAGTAAATTTTTATTTGTGCTCAATGTTTAAGTCTTTCAATTGTCAGCTGATAAAACCTGTGCTTCAGGCATAGGCGTAATTCTATGGGGGGACAGGGGGACACGTCCCCCCCAATATTCAACGAAGGGCAATTTGTCCCCCCCAATATTTGATCATATTTGGGGCGCGTTTCCATTACAGATTTGCGCAAAACTTTTGCGATATTTTCTAAATGTCGATAAAAAACTATTGCGAAATGACGGCGTTCCATTAACCGATGTTATGCGACTAAAACGTCTTTTTTTCCTCTCGCGATAAGTCATTCCAAAAATCATGGCAACGGACATTGGTAGGTTTATAGCCTATATCAGAGCCACCGCATAGACATTATTATTATTAATGGAAGGAGACGTGGCGTGTTATCCAAGCGTTAATGGCAGGGAAAGACACGGAGTTCCTGGGTGTTTCTCCTTCATTTCTGCTCCGTCTTGATTTTGGCATTTCTTTGAGGTTTAGACACTGATCAATATAGAATGACTTTATTAATGTCATTATATAGATCAGTGGGCTTAGAGTCCAGTAGACTATTCCTGTAATTATTGTTTCTTTTATGAATTCAATAAAGAACTCTGTCTCGTATTATGTCCAAAGGGTCAGTGTACTTGCATTCATGTTTCTTATTTAACCCGTAATTGCAAAACGAAAAATTAACGGTTGTTGTATTTTTAAAACGCAAAGGTGAACACCAACATTTTAGTTTGACCTGTAGGCCTACACCAAATGCTGCACAAAAAAATAAAAAAATAAATTATATATATATATATATATATATATATGAGAGAGAGAGAGAGAGAGAGAGAGAGAGAGAGAGAGAGAGAGAGAGAGAGAGAGAGAGAGAGAGAGAGAGAGAGAGAGAGAGAGATAGAGACGAATTTTCAGATATTTGTTTATGGCTTTTTGCCCCTTTATTAAACATTTAAAATATTCACAAATTAATATGGAGAAAAAAAAATGTAGATTTTACTGGTTTTCTAAGGCCAAATTAGAACCTGGAAATTATATTTTTCCCGCAGTGTCTGAATGAGAAGAGCCATAACCACAGCCTACAGAAAGGGTATGTATAGGTGAGTTAGGCTATAATAAATGTGTCTGAAAAAATAACGAGGCATTTTAATTGTTTATTATTAAACTATTGTTTTCCTAAATCAGTGTCGGCTAAAAACATATCTCCATCTCCGGATGCACCTTTAGAGAGAAATGCAACCTTTCATACGGATTACATAATCAGAAGTATTAGCTTTCGATTCAAATTTGTTCCTTTTAAAGTGGACATTTAAAGCTTCAGTCTACAAAGGCTATATAGCCTATCAGTTCTCGCGCTTCAGTTCACGGAGATCATGAAAGCGCGCCTGATTGTTTTATTTTATTTTACAAAAGCACATCGTTTTCTTGTTATTGTGAGATTACGCAAATAAAAGTAGTTGCGAATAATGTATTATTATATTCTGTATGACCAGAAATGATAGAGTATTTTAAGTTGTTTCGACTGTTGATAGGAAAATGCAAGTGTTCGCGCCCGCGCCACCGTGCTATCCAGTGCGCGCTCCCACACCCAGTCCGCACACACACTTGGATATGCGTCAAAATCTTGTGTTTATTTGTGATAATCTTAGCCCTATTATTGTCCAACCTGTATTATGAATGAAATGTGACGAATTGCTTTGTTCCTTTTTTGGATAAAAGCGTCTTCTACATATAATAAATGTTATAATATGATGATACTTATTATTATTATTTGCGGACACGGACCCAAAACACACCGCGTATTCTAAGTCAGGTGATTGTAAATGCGCAAAACCCGTTTCCATTGCAGTTTTGCGAAATATTCCTTTTTCAAATTGCCTGAAAAACCTCCTCATGCGAGCGTAAAAACTTTATTGGAATAAATGGGAGTTTTTGCGAAATGGAGTGTTTCCATTGTGCGTATTTTCATTACGCAATTTCAATTTGCGCAATTTGAAGGGTAACAGAAACGCGGCTTGTATGATTATGCGGGCAGGGCCATATCGATGTGATTGCAAATAGCCTACGTCTTTCTTCCCAGCTATATAAAATATAAAATCCCCGGCCGGTCCATTTCCCAAATCCATTCGACTTGCCTTACACTATACTTTTAGCAAAAACCTATTTCTCCTGAAATCCATGTCATGTTTTCCTATCCCTTTAGTAGCTCGTGCATCGTCAGTGAGTTAGGAAAAACCAAACAGAAGAAGAGTTAGGAGGAGCGCGGAAATTGACAGACATTTGGCACATAGGCTATCTATGAATGGTAAATATCCTGTTATCCTGTAACAGTAATTTAATCAAAATGTTTATAGTCACTATATGTTTATAGAAGACTATAAGAGAGAGAGATCACTGACCCGCTTTGTTGTCAATTCAGGCCTGTAATGATGCCGATGCTGTAATCATTGTGAGTAGGCTATACGTTGGTTTGACGATCAGATGTAATAAAATTCCTTGTTGTGTTATACAATTACAAACATTCGGACTCTGACTTTTATTTTATTTTTATTAAAAAAATGTGTGCATGCGCCAACACAAAAAGTTCCACAGCTGTCCCCCCCAATGTGTGATTGACAATTTCGCCCTTGGCTTCAGGGAACATATTCATATAACATCTAAGGCCCCGTCCACACTACTTGCGTTTTCGTTTAAAACAGAGACCTTTTGCTACGTTTGCTCCTGCCGATGCGTTTTTCGTTTTGAATCTCCGGAGGGCGTTTTAGTGTAGACGGGTCAAAACGGAGGACTTTAGAAACGATGACGTATAGAGGCTCACGCTCGGCTCTATGATTGGGGTGTCCATCAGTCATGGCTTATATCTTTGCTAGCAGCTTTGCTAGGGGTGTATACTGTACACTTTCAGGTGTATTATGTGTGATGATTACGGTTTCAACCATTCCTTTGAAAATGGCTGAGGGTCGAAAGAGAAAAAATTTATACGAAGTGTATGATAGAAGAGAAAGCCGCAGAATATAGAAACAAGACCAGAGAGTGATTTTGGGTGAATATTTCACACGCTGGCGTGCGCTAAAAGCACATGTTGGGCTTCCCACTGATGCCGCAGTCGCGGAGATTTCTACTCGACAGGTAAAGTTTGTCCATGCTATTTGGAGAAATCCATTTAAAAATCACTGCTAGTAAAAGTTAATGTAAGCTATGATTAGCGATGCTAGCCCTGGCACAAGTCATGCAAATAGAGTGTTGCGCATGTGCATTTTTTTTTTAAATTGGAGAGCGAGTCTTCTCTAAAATTCGGAAAGATCCTCCGCTATACCCTTTAAATTTCCGAAAAACGATTACATCAAGAAGAAGTGGATTCATTTTGTGAAGAGCCAACCTTGATGGAGAGCTGAGGAAGGATCACCGCCAACACCCGCCTCTGTAAGTGATCATTTTACACGGGATAGTTTTATAAACTTTCGTCGGAGACAACTGGGATTCACTGATAATCCGCTGTTACTGGTGAATGGGGCCGAACCGACTCCCGCCTCGGCCATCATCCTCCCGTCGCGCCGACAACTGGTGCCATCATCGGCAGTGCGTGCCCACCGTGCGAGCATCCATTCCGGCTGTAGAGTTTCAGTCTATGGTTCAGTGTGGCGACGGCAGCTTTCCCGCGAGTGGGCGTGGTTTCAGCGCAGCCAGCGGACACGCCCCCAGCGTTTGAGAGCATACTCTCAAACTTTTGAGAGAATACTGCTCATTTTTTCAAGATTGTGATAGCTTATTTTATGTACTTCCTGGCGTTTTTTAATCATTCAAATTTGGCTGGGTGACTAATAACACATTTTTCTGTGGTGTGACAAACTCAAAACACATACTTATTTTTGACTTTACAGGGACTTTAAGTTTTAGTTGTGCTTGTGATTATTATTAGTTTTTTATTATTATTATTATTTCCATATAGTTTTTTATTCATATTAAATTCTGCTTAGTATTTCTGTTTTATTTTAGTACGGGGGGGGGGGATTCTAGATTCCAAACAGTCCCATATACAGTACATGGATTAGTGGTCCACCCCGGACCTTTAAAATAAAATAAAATAATGATGTCTTATGTATTTTTGGACCCGATAATGGGGCAGAGGTTTTAAGCTCTTTGCAGATCCTAAACGAAAAATAAATTGAACACTTTATGTGAGGCCTGCCTAAATTATTTAATACCAATTGCGCAATTTGGTGTGAAAGCAAATCAATCTTAACTCACGGAAGTGAACCACTATTTGCATCTTTATAGGACGAAATCAAATTAAGCCTTAGTTCTGTAATGTCTCTTAGATCTCCTCAGCTGTGTTGTGTAGTGTTGTGTGTTTTCTTTCTGTTTAAGTGTGATGAAGTGTTGGATCAGGATCATGCTGTAATGGAAACTGAAATTTGTCCATAGTCCCATTTTTACAAATGATGGATGTCTTATTGCAGCTCATCACCTGAGAAGCTCCTGTGAACCACACACACACACACACACACCGTGTGTTCATGCTGACAGATTACCAGATGATCTTAAAGCACATCACTTGTACTTGTACTAATATTATTTTACTATAAAAAAAAGACACATCTTACAAAAATGGCATGTTTGACTTGTGTTTCCAACTGTGTTTCCAACACTACGAGTCAAATCCTTTAAGTCTCATGTTGATACTGAAATCCAACACAAAGAAAATGTTTGCTGACCTGAGGGTAGCTTTAGATTTCTTTTTCACGTTTAAAAATAACTGCAATTGAAATTCATTTTATAAGCTATTTACTTGAAATTACTTTCTCACATGGCAGCCAATATAAAATAGCATGTGTTTCTCATTTCTCAGCATGTAATCCTCCTCATTGTCACACATACACACATGCCACAGGATTTAACTTAGAGATGTAGTAGTTCTGACTGATCTATAAATGGTTCACATAACTTCATATTACACCCACTCTTGTCACAAGAGTTACACACTGCTGCTGGTTGTTCATGATAGAAAAGATTCTCGATATTTTTTTCCATGAAATGCACTTGAAGTTTTTCTGCACAAAAGTTTACATTTAATTTTTAATAATTCTTCATATTATTATTAGTAAGTAAGTAATTTTAATTTATAAAGCACATTTACACACAGCGCAAAACTGACCAAAGTGCTGAAAATGAATAACTAAAAAGACAAAAAATTAAAAAAAACACAAAGAATCAATCATTATTATATAAAACATAAACAAAAAGAAACCTTCAATATCAGGGCACATATTAGCGCTGTCAAATCGATTAATAGCATTATAAAAGTTTGTGTTTACATAATATATACACTACCGTTCAAAAGTTTGGGGTCAGTGAGAATTTTATTTTTATTTTTTGGAGGAAAGAAATCAATACTTTTATTTATCAAGGAATAATTAATTTGATCGAAAGTGACAGTAAAGACATTTATAATGTTACAAAAGTCTTTTTGAACTTCCTATTCATCAAAGAATCCTAAAAAAAAAAAAAAAGTACAACTGACAGACCAACAACTGTTTCAACATTGATAATAATAATAAATGTTTCTTGAGCTTAAATCCTCATATTATACTGATTTGTGAAGGATCATTTGACACTGAAGACACTGACACTGGTGATGCTGAAAATTCAGCTTTGATCACAGGAATAAATTACACTTTACTATATATTCACACAGAAAACAGCTGATTTACACTGGAATAATATTTAATACTATAACTGATTTTTGTTGTATTTTTAATCAAATAAGCGCAGCCATGGTTAGCAGAAGAGAATTCTTTTAAAAGTATTTAAAATCGTACCGACCCCAAAACTTTTGAACGGTAGTGTATATATATATATTAGGGCTGTCAAAAGATTAATCGTGATTAATCACATCCAAAATAAAAGTTTTTTTACATAATATATGTGGGTGCACTGTGTATAATTATTTTGTATATATATAAATACACACACATGCTTGTATATATTTAAGAAATATTTTCATGTATATACTGTATATAGATTTATATATAATTTATATTATATATAAATATAAAGTATTTTATATATAAATAAATAAAAATTCTTAAATATACATGCATGTGTGTGTATTTATATATACAAAATAATTATACACAGTGCACCCACATATATTATGTAAAAAAAAACTTTTATTTTGGATGTGATTAATCATTTGTCAGCCCTAATATATATATATATATATATATTATTAAATGTATATATATTATACATGTTTGCGTATGTGTGGCTGTGTGTATATATTTATATATATATATATATACATATACATACGTATTTAAACACAGACAAGCACACACAGAGACATTTGTATGATACTGTATATATACATTTATTAATATATACACACACATTATTATGTATGGCAACAAACTTTTATGTTAGATGCGATTAATCATGATTAATTGATTTGACAGCACTAATTATTATATTATTTTATTTTAAGCAGCATATTAACAATATATAATCGTCTTTGAAAACATAATAAAAATGCTAGCAACCAAGAGTCTCTGAGAATAAGCTGACGGTGACGCAAAGTAAAATTAAAATCCGTGTTACTTTCTATTAAAAAAGTAGAAATGCAATTAGTTGCTTTTTATTATGTAGCACAATTTTGTAATATGTAACTATACAAATGTTCCCCAACACTGATCCTGACTCTATAATACACTACAGACTGAAGCACACTCTCTGAGATCCCGGACTATGAATCAAACGGCGAGCAGTGCAGACCGACGACGGAAACAGGGAGAGTTCCTTCTTCCCGCGGCACAAATCTGGCAACCGAACAGCCGCAGTCCGTAATGAAATGCGAACATGCCCGCAGGTCTTCTGACACACAATCACATTTGACAGAACTGATTGATCATTCATTTACATCCTCTGCCACAGTCAAAAGCTGTTCCGAGTGAGCAGTCTTTGATTTTATTTCTCCTACACTTCAAGATATTCCAGAAGTTTGTGCCAAGAACAAGTCAACAAAACTTCTCATACAGGTTACTCTGCTCCTCCATTAGATCTGCCCGGATCAGTGCTTCCGTGTGGAAATGGAAAACAGTGGTTGGAAGAACCGCTTGGGAATGATAACGGACAATGAGAGAAGTGATGTTGTTCCCATGTTTACGATTCCCCTCAAACCATCATTAAATGAAATGGGATGTATCCTCAGAGGGCAGACTATCAACGCTCTTAAAATCCAGCATGACTCACAATGGTCACACACACACTGCATCAGCTAACTTCAAACCGCAGATGATCCGTCACTGAGACACATTTCTGCAACGCTGGAAAAGGTTCAAGTTCAACAGCAACATGAGCCGAGTTCCCATTACACACTCTTGCCTGACTGGGAGGTGAGAGTCTTTAAGAGCTGGTGTTGATGAACTGCATTGGGGTTCTTACACACATCATAAACTACATGGCAAACAAGAGAAGATCTCCTGGTCCTGGACATCTTGGGCTGGATTTACTAAACATAGACTACTTAAAGGGACAGTTCACAAAAACAAATTAAAACTCTGTCATGATTTACTTACCCTTAAGTCGTTCCAAACTTGCATGACTTATACTTTCTTCTGTGGAACACAAAAGAAGATATTTTGAGAAATGAATTGTTCATACAATGGAAGTCAAGTCAAAGGTTTGGTTACTAACATTGTTAAGGAAAAAAATTTTTTTTTGGATTTGGACAACATGAGTAAATTATGATAATATTCATTTTTGGGTGACATAAACATTCTTAACGGCTATTTCTAAGTTCTTAACTAAATTCCCCAAAACACTTGTTAAGAATCATCTTAAAATTCTTAAGAAAGACTTCAAGAATTAAAAGTGAATAGAATGTTCATACAAATCATTTCTTATTTTCAAAAAACAATCTAGTGTGTCTTAAATCCCCAAAGGCAAGATGATGGTTAATGAATTGTTAGGATTGTTTCAAATATTAAGCATCACAACATGATACTAGCTATATATAATACTACCTCAAAATTTGACTGTACTTTTATTATCTAGTATGTAAATTCTCCTGACATTTAATGTAATTAAACTGCTACACTTCACATTCAACAAATGAACGTCAGGTGTTAATAGATATAGATTGGTATCTCACAAAAGGTTTGAAACGGAGCTTTTTTTCATTAGAGACTCAGCAGTGATGTTGAAAGCAATCATGCACAAATAATACTGGGAATAATTCTACATTTTAGATAAAACAATTAAGGCAGCATAATTGTGTCGCCTAACATTTTGTGTTGGAAGCACAACTAAAAGTGGGTTCACACACTTCTCTTACAAACACTGAAGTGAAGTGTTCAAAAAATGAAAGTATGAAAAAGTTATGGAAGTTCAAATTTACAGTAAATCAAATATAGGCTACAGTACTATATTTTTTTCTTTTGTATAAAATATATATTTTACAAAATATTTTTTACTGTAGAATTACTAAAAAAATCAAAGCCATATATCTAACCAAGTTGTGTTCCAAATTTGAAGTTGATATCACAAAAATTGAACTTCCCATGAGATTTTGTTTAGGCGTAGTACCAAAAATAGCCACCGGGTGACTTACATTCCATTGAATTTAGTGGTATACATTCTGCCTTAAAGGGGTCATATAATGGTACATGCACTTTTACAAGTTGATTGTACTGAAATGTGTGTTGGCAGTGCCTGTACACAACCATCATATAATGATAAAAATCTATCCAGTGGTTTTGTTTTAATCTCCTTATATGTTTTCCCCTGCCTCAAATCGAGCCGTTCGAGCCTGTGACGTCACAAGCTTGCACGCCCCTCCCGCGATTGTTGATTGACGGGAGCATTTCAACACAGACCCGCCCTCGCTCGTGAGCGAGCTGTCAATCATAGTCTGCGCGGCACGGACCGGACCGGCGCGGTCATTGTTGATATGCTGGAGCACTGTCTATGAGCAGAATGGCGTCTAAGCGATTGTGGTGTTCTGTTCTTGGGTGTAATAACGAACACAGTCATTTTAATGTTCCTAAATCCGAACCGCTGAAGACGCAGTGGCTGAGTTTTGTTTTCGAAGGGAATATTCCCCACGAGCAACGTCAATGCTCTCATGTTTGCGCAAATCATTTCACACACCAGACTGCTTTATAAAGGAGGGTCAGGATAAAGCTGGATTTGCTAAGAAGCTTTGCTAAAAAGGATCGGTACCAGATATTCGTGTTCCTGCTGAATCTCCAGAAGAACGGAAGTGAGTGAAACGTTTTATTAAACTTTATATTAATATATTAATCTTTGCAAATCGCTAGCTCTAGCAAATCTTCATATTTCCACAACAAGATCAACAGCGCCTCTAACACACGTTCACTGTTCAAGACATTCAATTCTCTCCTCTGTCCACCTCCACCACCACCCACCTCCTCTTTAACTGCTGATGATTTTGCTAACTTCTTCACTAACAAAACTACCACTATCAGCAGTCAGTTCTCAACACAGGAACCCAGACTAACCTCTACCACAGCCAATAACCTTCTCTCCTCCTTCACTCCACTAACCGAGGAAGAAGTATCTAAACTTCTCCTCTCCAGTCATCCTACCACCTGCCACACCTTCTACAAGCCATCTCTCCCACACTTCTACCAGCTCTCACACACATTATCAACTCATCCCTCCACACTGGCATTTTCCCTACAGCATTTAAGCAGGCTCGGGTAACCCCTCTGCTTAAAAAATCAACATTAAACACATCACTTCTAGAGAACTACAGACCTGTCTCTCTCCTACCATTCATTGCGAAAACACTTGAACGAGTTGCTTTTAACCAAGTATCATCCTTCCTATCTCTGAACAACCAGCTGGATGTCAACCAATCTGGCTTCAAGAAAGGACATTCAACTGAGACTGCATTGCTGTCAGTCACGGAAGCCCTGCGGATCGCAAAAGCTGCTTCCAAATCATCAGTTCTCATTCTACTGGACCTGTCTGCTGCCTTCGACACTGTGAATCATCAGATCCTCTTGTCCGCCCTCTCAATCACTGGCATCACTGGAACCTCCTTCAACTAGTTTGAGTCCTATCTCACAGGTAGGTCCTTCAAGGTCACATGAGAGGTGAGGTATCCAAAGCACATCAACTGACCACAGGGGTTCCTCAGGGTTCAGTTCTCGGACCGCTCCTCTTCTCCATTTACACCACATCACTGGGACCTATCATACAGGCACATGGTTTCTCTTACCATTGCTATGCTGATGACACCCAGCTCTACCTCTCATTTCAACCAGATGATCCCACAGTAGCTGTACGGATCTCAAGCTGTCTGGCGGACATCTCGGCATGGATGAAGGAACATCACCTGCAGCTCAACCTGGCAAAGACTGAGCTTCTCGTCCTCCCTGCCAATCCGTCTCTACAGCACGACCTCACTATCCAGCTAGATTCATCCTCAATCACCCCATCAAGGTCGGTCAGAAATCTTGGAGTAATCTTTGATGATCAGCTGACCTTCACAGACCACATTACAAAGACAGCTCGATCATGCAGGTTTGCTATGCACAACATCAGGAAGATCAGGCCTTTCCTAACTGAGCATGCAACACAACTTCTCGTCCAGGCCCTGGTCATTTCTAGGCTTGATTACTGCAATGCTCTTCTGGCTGGACTTCCATCATGTGCAACTAAACCTCTACAAATGATCCAGAATGCTGCAGCTCGTCTGGTCTTCAACGAGCCCAAAAGGGCCCACGTCACTCCTCTGTTCATCTCTCTGCACTGGCTACCACTCGCTGCTCGCATCAAGTTCAAGGCTCTGACGCTTGCTTACAGATTGACCACAGGTTCAGCTCCCTCCTACTTCCACTCACTACTACAAGTCTACATCCCTACCAGAAGCCTACGATCGGTCAATGAGCGACGGCTCGTGGTACCATCACAGCGGGGCACAAAATCACTCTCCAGAACATTCTCATTCACGGTTCCATGCTGGTGGAGTGATCTCCCCACCCTCATCCGGAATGCAGAATCCCTGACAGCATTCAAAAGACAACTGAAAACTCATCTCTTCCGGGAGCACTTAACATAAAAAAAAAAAAAAAAAAAAAAAAATCCTTTCCTCTAAATCCTCGCTTGCCTGGCGTATGCTACTCCGAGCTATGTCTGAACTTTGTATTTTGAGCACTTCTTGCGTTGCTTTTGCCTCTTCACGATGACTCGCTTGGTTTAGTCCTCAGTTGTAAGTCGCTTTGGATAAAAGCGTCTGCTAAATGACTAAATGTAAAATGTAAATGTAGCTGCACGCTTCACAATGAATGCGTCTAAGGTTTACACTTAGGGTACATTACGGCATGTTTTCTATGTATGACGTTCTCAATATAATTCATAATTCCACGTTTATACTGAACAACGCGTTATGGTTATTGTGTTATTGAGTTACAAACGTGTACGCACAGAACAGAGAGGCGGGGTGAGCAAAGCTCATTATCATTTAAAGTCATATGCACTGAAACGGCGTGCTGAAAACAGAGCTGTAAAATAAGTGTTTTCTTACTATACTAATGAGAATTTTTAATTAAAGTATATTACAAACTTTTAATTTAGACCCTAAAGAATCATATTAGCTTGTACAAAAATGCCATTATATGACCCCTTTAACAAATTAATACATTTCAGTCCAAATATCAATTCTGTCACAAAATCTGGAACCTTGAGACTTAGACCTTTCTGACAATATGTGTTTTGTCAAGATTAGAAAAGGTTTTGATCATAAATTATGAAATACAATGATGCCCAAACAACTAACATTCAAACTACATTTTATAAAAATCACCTGTCGTATTACATCAGCATGAGTGTCAAAATTGGACTTGTTGTGAACTTGAAACAACTTGAAATGTTGTTTTTATTCACTCTTTTGACAAAACTCTTTAAAATGCGGATGCCGTTGTAAATAATAGTGAAAAATCACTGTTTAAGACATTGTTCCATTATCCCCTAAGCAGATTTTGACAATGACCAGATTTAATTTATGATTACAACAAATTAGCTCTGAGAATGCAGTTGAAGGACAGCAGCAGAAATAGATTTGCATTGAGTGTTTCATGCAATCCTAAAATCCTCCACATCCACACAAATTGCTAAAGCCAACACATCAGGGTTTGTATAAAATCATATCATATTGCTTAAACATTCTTAGACCGGTAAACAGATGCTAACAGGGTTAACTCACTGATCCGTTGGATGTTGACAGTGTGGTTTGCCTTAAAATACTGTCTTGGGAGATTGGAAACAGAGCCGTTTGCCATGGCTGATGTGCTCTCCATCATAAATGCTATGATCCAGGTTACTGTCATTCATCACAGATCAAGACACAGGCTTGCCTTTCAGACTCCAATTAGTTTTTACTCAAAGTTTTGAACGTTTTTGTCAGCTTAAGTCCTCAGAATCTGTGACAGTAAGCTCTTTTTCTTCCATTCAGACACGTCACCAATAAATGTCACATTCTTCTCTTTCCCCCTGAATTATGCAGTTCCAGCAGCAGTTCTGATAAAAGAAAAAAAATGAGTGTGAAGCTAATCGCAGAGCTAACTGAAAGAGGCCTTTGAAAGCATGAAGAAAGGGAAATCTCTCTGAATGCATGGCTCTTTCGTCCTTCTTCAAGATGGAGTCCTAAATAAATCCTTCTTTTTTTGCCTAATAGGGCCATCTGCTGTGATCGGGGCCCTCGGCTAACAGACACGCTCCCAGAGGGAAGGAAATTCTCCTCATTTCTGCTTCCTTCAGCTATGATGAAGATATATTGCTGGTCACTCGCTCTAAATCAGTGTATGAGTGACTGATATAAGAGCCTTTCATGCTCAAACAGTGATTGTACTTGTATTGCATTTCATTTATCTGCATATGAACGCCATCTGTCTTAAATGACGCTGCACATGTAATGCTGGGAAGTCTGGTAAGAGATTTAACTTGGTTTACTCTTTGGCCACAACATACATCCACAATTGACTGTGCAATTGTGTAAAATAACACATTATCGGGGAGTTGCCTGATCAACTAGTTGACTAAACTTAAGCTTATATAATCGTGCTCACGTGACCCCAATCGGACGCACTTTTGCAATGCAATGACACAGAATGTGAACAACGATGCATCTCGAGTGAAATAAAAATGAGCATTCCACTCAAAACACATATATTAGATTGAAATTGAAATATACATGGGTGTGTACATCTGTGCAGAACATGCACGGCATAAGCAGTGATTAGACTCCCGAAATCAGAGATAGTCTCCTATCAGAAGCATGTAAACAGAGCCTCAATGATAATACAGCATTACTATACAGAGTATTATGACCTGGAAGAGCAATGTCACTTTTACATATTGTGTACAAATAACTTCTGCACATATGAGGGTGTGCATTTATGCAGTTATTGAGTGATTTATTTATTGCCTGTGTTTTTTTTTATTCATGAGTAGCGTGATATTTATGTAAATCATGTGTGCAGAGTGCATGCAATGTTGGAGGCTCGTGAAGTGTTTTCAATTAGATCCTTAAAAGAAAAATAGTCGAGACTTAAATATTCAATTACAGTGTTTATTTTAAGCACCCCCCTCTCCCTCTCAATTCAATTCAATTTTTTTTTCAATTCTCTCTCTCTCTCTCTCTCTCTCTCTCTCTCTCTCTCTCTCTCTCTCTCTCTCTCTCTCTCTCTCTCTCTCTCTCTCTCTCTCTCTCTCTCTCTCTCTCTCTCTCTCTCTCTCTCTCTCTCTCTCTCTCTCTCTCTCTCTCTCTCTCTCTCTCTCATCAACTGGATCAGAGCGATCAGTTCTCACGTTCAACTGACTCAATGGTCCAGTTCTCGAGTTAAAAGCTCACTGGAGGGGCTAAATTTAATTTAATTTTTAAAAATCTGTTCTTCACAAAAATCTGTATTTTAGAGAAAATCTTTTGCACCTGGCGAAAACTACACTGCTGACAGAAGAAGAAAAAAACAGCTACATCAAGTTGCATCATACCATACGTTGCATTTTATTTTACAACTCAGAACAGAAGAAGAAACAAAACAAAAGCATGATAATGAGTATGTAAATTGTTTTGGACTGTAAGTCACAGGATCTCCAGAAGGACAAAATACAGCATATGTTCAATTCCAGAAAATACTAGCCTGTACCGTTTCCTTTTTGAAGCATAAGAGATGTCCAGTAGCTACTATGAACCAGAAAAGATCTATGTGAGATTCCTCTGTTTGTTTTCATACAGATTTGGAGTGACATGACCGTGAGTAAATAATGGCAGAGTTTTAGGTCTATTCCTCTACTCCCAAAGCCATTACACACAACAGATAGTACATGAAAGATTTGATGGCAAGTTCAAGAGTTGTGCTGTGATCCTCTGCTCTAATCGTCCTGTGGCACGAGGAGATGGAAGAGGAAAGCAATTACCAGGCCTCACTGAAACTCCCTCACTACTGATCACAGCAGAAATGAATCAGACTCTACAGCAAGAGAGGCTTCAAAAGTCATTACGGGCGCGCTCTTGAAGGAGGGTGTGGTGTTCAGGCTGTGGTGGAGGCGTGTGAACCTCTCACCCTTAATCTACCGCTAGACCACAACACAGGCCGGTGATCGATGGGTCGGGCACCTTGAGATGCTTTCTGCTGGAGCACCACCTCACTGGAGAACCTAGTGACTCCAGATCAAACTCAAATCATCCAGGACGAGCTAAAGGCAAAAGCAAGGGACATAAAAGGCCTCTGCTCTGAGCAAAGGGTGGTTTGGCTAGTTAGCTTCAGCACACTAGGCTGGTAGAGGTCATAACCAAACATTATGAAAGACAAAAACATCTATAGAACTTTATTTTACAGTTACATATGTTACATGTACTTAATAACAGTAAATTATTCATAATTACATGCAACTAACCCTCAACCAAATCCTAATCCTACCCTAACACTATAGTAAGTACATGTTGTAAATTATTATTACTCAGTACTTAAATTTATAATTACACTGTAACAATGACACGTTAAAATAAAGTGTAACCAAACTTTTTTGTAGAGCTCATATAAGCAAGTAATGGACATATTTCCCGTCTCGCAATGGTAGAGTATAGTTTGCTTCAGAATTGTAATTTTTTTATGTTTAATTTATGTACCGTTTATATTGCAAACGATTCTGTTGATAAATGTGCATTTGGACCACCTTTTCATGGGCAACACAAATAGGCTCATGATTCGTGAACAGGCTTACATATGCAGCGTGAATGCTATAACCTGTTAATATGGGCAACAAAATAAACTGTGTGAAACAAGCCGTAGTGAACAGCTACTGTACTGTTTACACCTCGAATTAACATCGGACTCATGTGATTACAAGTGGACAATGATAAATGAAATGAAAAGATGAAAATGGGGTTCAGATAGAGAAAATCTCAAGAACATTTCTTAAAAAAAAAATAGAAACTGTATTTCGCATTAAGAAAGGGCCTATTTTAGAACCATAATGTTTTATGTTCATGACAATAAAGCCCTATTACCAGCTAAATTCTCATTACAGCTTTGCAAATGTATAGTTATTTTTACAGAATTAATTTGATATATATATATATATTACACACACACACTTTTATATATAATTCTGTAAAAAAGTGTGATGTAATTATACATAATAGAAGACGCATCGTGCTATTGCATTTAATTTATTCTTATTTTATCACTGTATTACCATATAAATAATCTCATGAGAAAGCATTAAATTATTTCAGGTTTTCCCCAAACAGGGGTTCACAAATACATAATTAAAATAAAAACAAATACAAATAAAACATTAAAAAAAAGATTTGCATTTATTTTATTTGTTAACCTGCATATTAAGTAAACAGACATCAGAGAACTGTGAACATCCATGTGTTGTTAAATTATTGAAATATTTAAAAACTTGAAAAACTTGAGGAATGAAAAACGCACAATCTCAGGGGGTACTTCAAGAAAATATTTCAGATCAAAGGGGTTCGGCCGACCAAAAAATTGTTTGTGAATCCCTGCATTACTGAGAACATGAGGGTATTAATATCACAAAGTCAGACCTTTGACTAAACGGCATAAAGTACAGTCTTAATAGCAGCTTATTCTGGCCAATAACCGCACACTAGACAGGAAGAAATTGTTTGAATTGTTGAGAATGACATCTAAAATGGCTAACAGTATGTGGGCAAGTCTCAGACTAGTGTTAAATGTGCTTAATTGTCATGAAAATAAGGTCCTTATGTAAAAAAAAAAAAAAAAAAAAACATAATGGTCCTATAGGCTAAAATACTGCTTTATTTTTTCTTTCAATTTGGTGTGAAATGTTTTTTTTGCGAGATTTTCCCAATTGGGTTTTCACTCTGTCATTAATGTCTGTGTTGGTTTGATGGCCTGTTGTCCTCTGTTTAATCTCTCTGTCTCTTGGGTCAAAGCTCAGATTACAAGTTTTGTTCTAATGGGTTTGCGACTGTATCCCCTGAACTAGACTTTGCACCTTAAATAAGAACTAATTAGATCTAGATCACACACACACACACACACAGCAAGATTTACAACATGTTGCTTTCCTGCTTCCTACTGTTGGAGCACTGCACATTCATGAATGCAGGAAAAAACTATTTTTTTATATATAATTTGCATATTCATAATTAGAGCCGGAAGGAATTTAATCACGCAACAATGGAAGTCAAATTTGTGTGTGTAACTCAATTAGCATTCAGCAATGTCAAGGAATTTTCTTTCATAAAAGAACAATTACATTCAGAGTCACTGCCATCTCTCCTCACACACGCGTCTGCATGCTCATACATATGTAAGGTTAAAGTTTACTTGTGTTATGTACTCTTTGCTTACTGCCGGCACACAGAGGGTCAAAGGCAATGGTCAAGAGTTGTATAATTTTCACAAAGGGGAGGAAGTTAGTCATGTTACCATGCCTCTGAAGCAAGCGCTGAACCGGTCAATGATATTTGGTTATAGTTCACAAATGTCCATGTGTAAGCAGAAGACCTCTACAGACGCCATGAAGACAAAAACATAATATTACAGCTTTTAGCTCATAAAAACGCAAGTAATTTAACAAAAAACGATATTGTATAACAATACTTGTAAAATATATATATATATTTTTACTTGGAGAAAATATCTTTAGTCATCATGTGGTCTTCTATTTTACTAATATCAGTATACTATGACAAGAAACATTTAAGTAGTTCAGTTAATGATAAACTATCAATACATGCAAGTTAAAGGTACACTATGTATCTTTTGGCCCACTAGTGGTTAAAACTCAAAACTGCATGCATTTTGCAGAAGAACATTGTTTTGGTTGTGCTTCAGCTCTGCGTTTGCGGATGAATATGGTTCTTTCTCATAACTAAAAAAAGAGAGAGATTATCCTACTGCTCATAAAATATTGATTCACTACTAGGTTAAAGAGATATAACCAGTTTCGATGGAAAGGATCTTAAACTGACAAACTGAAGGCGTTACTGTAGCTTTACCCATTAATAGACATGAATCATGATCCTTCATTGAAAATAAATTCCAGCACAGCTCTACAACAACCATAATGAAATGACCTTCACAATAGATAATGCTTTACAATGAACTGTCAGAGAGCAATTTATCTGTTCAATAACTACCTTACTCACCTGTTGAATTATAATCAACCTCTGTGGCACTTTTACAACATTTCAAATCCCTCAGTTCTAGCCATCTCCGACAAGCCCAGCTGATGTTGATTCTTGTTTTATTACGAGCTCTGTCTCGTTCTCTTTTTGCCTGCAGACTCTCCTCTGTTCAGCTTTTGTTTAAGACGGGTGATTCCCCTGGAGGCTGGAGATTTAGGGGCTGTTTACACCTGGCCACTTCATGCGTTTTTTCAGATCGGATAGCTATCTGATTTATCCAAACGATTCCATTTACACCTGGTCACATAAATGTGTTTTTGCAAAACGGATATAAATCCGATCTTCAATTCCCGCGCTATATGCATTTAATGGAGTGCACGTCAGCGAGAGCAACAGATATGAGCTGCATTTTATTGATCATCAGCTAATTTCAAACTCAAAGAGATCAATAAGAGAGAGCGGCAACAGCCCTGGTAAGATCATTTAGCTCCTTTACTTTTAATGAAGATGATTGTGTGTTAAGCGTCTGCGACTTACTTTCACTTTGATTTGCGATAGTTTGCACGTTGGCTTGATGAATAGACGCTCAGCTGCTCATCTGAGGTAATACGTGTTGCAGTAGCGTCGTCATATCTGACTATAACATGACATATAGCCTATATAACACGTTTATTTTTTAGCATTTTTGGGAGGAGTAAAATTTACATATGTGGTTTCAACAACCAGATGCATTTACACTTGTCCAGTTTCGTCTGGAATGCGGCCCAGACCTCCTCCTGAAGTGGTTTGAGCGATCGGATTCAAATCCGTCTCGAATGTGTTTCGGAGGGCATTTACACCTGGTCTTTTCACGATCGGATAGCTATCCGGGTGTGTGAGGGACCGAGAGGTCAGGAACAAGGAACACAAGCTTTGGACAAAAAATGGGTCTTTATTTGAACCCAAAAAAAACAACTTTACAAACTCATAAACTTCTTACAACAAAAACAAATAAACAAACAGAAAATAAGACAAAGAATCAGTCAGACAAAAACCAACCAAACAAACTAAAAACTGACCTCCTCAAATGAACAAAGCAACAGCTTTTAAAGGAAAGGATGGGCCCATTACAAATTAAGAGGGAAAACAATTTAACTACACATTCAACATACAACTTTAAGTAAATCAAAATCAAGTCAAATGAAGATATATAGTAAATAAAGATAAGGAAAGCAAAATGTAATCAATTTATAAAGACAATCACATTTCTTCCTCCCCCGGGCAACTCCCAGCGAATGGTATGTCCGGGCGGAACCAATAACACTTAAATTCTCTGTTCCTGTCCGGACTCTAATTTCCGTCACACCAGGATGCGGCTGCAGCGGACTATGTCTGAAGTTCATCACCGGTAAACTTAAACTCAAAATAGAAACAAATATAAATAGCAGATACAACGCAACTAATTTGTGTGCACTTCAAATCAGTAACAATGTAGCCTATATAAAAATGTGTTGTAAATATAAACATATGCAAAACTAGCAATAAAGAATTAATGAATACTGTTTGTCTTGTGTGGTTATTATGAACTATCATTATACTGAAACAAATAAATGTGAATTACAAAAGAAGTAGTTTAAATAAGGATTATTCTTAATTGCATGTCCTACGTGTAAATGGATGTGTGTGTGTGTGCGCGTGTGTGCGCATGTTGATACGTCCACATTACCACTCTTGTGCGGCCACCACTCGGGCCGTCACAGGGTGTAAACAGCCCCTTAGCGACTCCATGTCAACCTTTCTCACTAATTGTAACAACTAACCCCTGCCACTCACACATGTAGACAATTTCCCGCAAAAAACATCCCGACATGTCTAAAATATAAACACTTATAATAGATTTACCATTTGAATCAGGTTGATACAAAAACACCATTTGGAAGAAGGATTGATGATGTACTGACTCATTTAAATTTTGTTAATTTTGATCTAAAAAAAAAAAAGTTAGATACTGTACCTTTAAAGCTCCAGTAGGGAGTTTTGAGAAAACTTTGACTTAGCCTGAAAATTTGAACAAGCACAACTTCCAGGTCCCACCCCCTTGCTCTCTGCTGCGCTACAGCCTCCCTCCACAGCTCGTCCTCCACAGTGGAGCCTGTCGTGAACGCGCAGGCTAGTAAACAGGACCACCGATAACAGCGGATAAAAAGTTATATGGCACATTCACTAATAGGGACTAAAAGTCAACAATATGCTTTACATTGACTATGGCCTGCCCATACTTTAACTACAAACTTGGTCCTCAAATCATTATGTATTTTCCAATAGCATACATGTAACTTTATAACGTTGCACTCTTTCTATAAGTTATAAATAGCTAGTAAGATAACGTTAATATAATGGTAACTAACGTTACAGTATGTAAGTAATTATTCTAGCGATATATAATGCTAGATAAGGTGTGCTAGTATATTTCAGCAACATGACAAGCCAGTGAATTAGCAGGTTTCAATTGTTGCTTAGCAGAGTGCGTGACATTTTATCTACATGTTATGCGGCTCGAGTTTGGACACCGAGTCTCTGTGTAATTCTTTCTTTTTCGCTTGTTTATCGTCATCAGTCTTTTTCCTTTTACCTCTTTGTTTTATGAGCAGGTATCACTCGAGAATTGGCAGTTTAGGTTGTTTCTCCGTCATAAGCACAGCTGCAGCACGCCGGCAATCTTGAGTTTGAACGACGGCTCGCGCTCCGGCGCTCGCGCTGTGCAAGAGAGGGGTGTGATCAGCGCGTACACGAGCGTGACTGACACTGCTAAGACATTCCTCCTGGCTCTGATTGGTTGTTTCTGACCGGGAGCGTGTATTTCTGCAAATGGCAATAGGACCACTGGAAGGAGCCAAAAGAGCTTGATTTTTTTCACAGATTATCTGTCTCATATTCTACTGACATACTGTAATGACAGTTTTAACAAATATGTAAAAAATATATTTTACAAAAGTAACCTACAGCAGCTTTAATTATATACGTTATAATACTTGTCACTTTACCCCAAAAGGTGACAAAATAAATTTACAGAAGATATACACACAAACAATTTTGACTTCTAGAAAAAAGGACAAAGTGTGTCCAATAAAATGCTCTTTAAAATTAAAATGTCCCTCCATATAATAGCACTTACTTAGTAACATCAAGCAGTTAAACATGTTTTTAGCATGCTGTGATGTAAATGAACCTGGTTATTAAAAAAATTTGCAAATAGCAAATATCTCAACAGGAAAATTGTTTTAGTCAAATCATTCTCAACACTGTACAAATCTATTGAATATATTCTGCAAACAAAGCCAAGACAAAATGCACCGCATTACAGCTTAATGCACAGCGTAAGCTGCGTTTAGTGTGTCACATAACTATAAGCCATCGTCCTAACTTATACGCCTAGTGCGTTCTCCACCCAGAGCCATCTTTGACAATATCAACACATAAATGTTGCGACTTGCGAGTCTTGAATCATCAGGAGCGAGAGAATTCAGCATACATCATCTAATTCCTTAAGATAGGACTCCTTTAATGTGTCCATTGAGGCCTTGGGTTTAGTGCTCTCTTATGTTGTCTTTCCATTGGCAGGAACTCGTGATAATGAGGTGTGCTCTGTGAGCCCCACTGACATTCTGCACCGCAGCCTTAAAAACATCAAACGCAACAACACGGCTTATTCCCACAATGGATTAGCGCAGAGGAAATGTGCAACTGAAAAGCAGAGTGCAAAATCCTTCTGCTCAGAGAAGCTAAGCGTGAACAGCTGAGCCTGGCAGTTACGAAATGGTGGTTAATTATCGTTTTCATTTTGGGGCCATGAAGGAGAAGAGTACTCTTAATGAAGGGCGTTCTCATGTGTCTGAGACTTTCAGAGACAGCTTGACGAAGCGAAGATGAGGCCGAGGCCGGAAACACAAGTGTGTGAATGCAAACGCTTCTACCTACCCAAGCTCAATTTCACGTGATGCTTCATTAGTAAATGTGTCAGACCGCAATTCATGCACATGGAAATAAGTGTCGTATTCTCATCATTTCCACTAGGGGCTCTATAGACTTCTACATAGGGATGCACAATATTTTGGCCACCATATCGGTATCGGCCGATATGTTCATTTTTTATGTTATCTGCCCTATAAGAAAATTTGGCCGATATGTTAAAGCCGATAAATAATGGATTATTTTCTTCAGCTGAAACACTTCAGATGTGCACTGTTCACCATGATGGTTTTGAATTGCTTGAAATATGATTGGAATCACTTCAAAAAAGAAGTGCAACATTAGCAGCGCAAATCTGTAATCTCGGCTACATACAATTATAATGAGAACATCATAATTGTGTGCTTGAGATATGGTTTCTAATGGTGAGACTTTTTTTTGTAAATCAGACTCAAATTCTATAAAATTTAGGTTTAGATTTATCGGCCAATATATCGGTTATCGGCTTTCAAATATAAAGATTTATCGGTTATCGGACATAATTTTCACATGCCTACTTCTATGATCAGATTTCTTAACATGGTGGAGCAACAGATTGAAGCGATTGCTAGCAAATTAAATTCTAATAACTAAAAATAACTGACTAAAAAAATGTCAATAACAAAATGCACACCTGATCACCTCTCCTCAACATGCCGCACAGTTTCATCTATAATGGTTCAATCCGAGCAAAATCAGATAGCTTTTGCACCAAAACAAAACTGTATAAAGCATGTCTTTTTGCACAGAAACAGGGCACATATAGACCTCTATATCAATGCCATTTTTCAAGTTTCTAGTAGGTAGTCAATCTACTCAAAAGAGTAACTGAACGAGCAAAATATTGCACCATATCAAATGAATATCTCCCACGTCTAGACATTTTCCACATTCTTCCAACTTTAGGGGCAAATTATGAAAATAATTGTACCCTGTGGAGATTCAGAAACACTTGGACTGGAAGAGAACAAGCCTGTCTATACATCTACTGTACCAATTCCTGTGATGTAATCATAATTCCTCAGATACCATACCCTAAACATGGCTTCTCGGATGCACTCTTCAGAAAGTCACCCTAACCAATGACCAAGATCTCAGGGCAGTAAACTAGGACACGAGAAAGCATTTTAGCTTCAAAAAAATTACATCAACTCAACAGTTCATACTACATTACATGTTGCTTATTTCCATTAGAATCATGCTCTCCCTTATCTCTTTAGCCATCAAATCTTTTCCTGATTATGCTAGTTTGAGCCACGCTAAAGCCCTGAGCTATTACAGTTCATCCAAAAACAATATTTGAAAATCACTATATGCATTCACAACAGTATGTAATTATTCTTTACCTCAGAGATCGAGTAGAATGAAATATGTACTGTGCATATGAAAGTATCTTGTGTTCGGGTTCAAGCTTACAGATGTCACGTTCTGGCACTGGTTAAATAATTTAGCCCTGATGTCCTATATTGTGGGAGTGGGGAGGGGAATACATGATTCTCTTCATTCTAATGGCTTTTGCTCTCCAAAGGCTCAGACAAAAAGACATGATTTATGCTTTTATGGGCCTCTGAGCTTTTTAACTATATTACAACTCTGTCATGCCAATCAAAGAATGAAAAAAGTTGTTGGGAAAAAAAAAGCAATCAAACAACAGTTGCATCCCAAGGCTTCCGAGATGCATTAAAACAAATGACTCTAAATTTACTCTTAGTAGACTCAAATTCAGGAGGACTAATGCGCTCTTTTCATATGGCCCTGTCCCAAATGACACACTTGTGCTCTTGCAATAACCACAACCCCAAATAGCCAGCCCTGTCCCATTTGTCATTTTAGTTTCAGAAAGGTGTTCATGAGAGCCTCCTTTGCAGCCACTATATGTCCTTGGTTGAGTTTGCAGTTTATGAAGACTTGCATCACCGGTTTATGGAGCATTGCATCATTAAAGTGTAGACTTGTAGGAGGACTTAAAGGGGCTTAAGGACTTAAAGGGCCACAGAATGAAAAATAAAAAAGGTAATTGCGACTTTTTATCTCGCAATTCTGACTTTATTTCTCATAATTGCGAGATATAAAGTCAGAATTGCGTGATATAAAGTCGCAATTGCGTGCTATAAAGTCAGAATTGATTGATATAAAGTCGCAATTGCGTGTTATAAAGTCAAAATTGCGAGATATAAAGTCAGAATTGATTGATATAAAGTCACAATTGCAGGTTATAAAGTCAGAATTGATTGATATAAAGTCGCAATTGCAGGTTATAAAGTCAGAATTGCGTGATATAAAGTCGCAATTGCCTCAATTTGCGTGTTGTAAAGTCAGAATTGCGTGAAATAAAGTCACCATTGCGTGTTATAAAGTCAGAATTGCGAGATATAAAGTCAGAATTGCGTGATATAAAGTCGCAATTGCATGTTATAAAGTCAGAATTGATTGATATAAAGTCGCAATTGCATGTTATAAAGTCAGAATTGCGAGATATAAAGTCAGAATTGATTGATATAAAGTCAGAATTGCAGGTTATAAAGTCAGAATTGATTGATATAAAGTCGCAATTGCATGTTATAAAGTCAGAATTGCGAGATATAAAGTCAGAATTGATTGATATAAAGTCAGAATTGCAGGTTATAAAGTCAGAATTGATTGATATAAAGTCGCAATTGCAGGTTATAAAGTCAGATTTGCCTGATATAAAGTCGCAATTGCCTCAATTTGCGTGTTGTAAAGTCAGAATTGCGTGAAATAAAGTCGCCATTGCGTGTTATAAAGTCAGAATTGCATGATATAAAGTCGCAATTGCGTGTTATAAAGTCAGAATTGCGAGATATAAAGTCAGAATTGATTGATATAAAGTCGCAATTGCATGTTATAAAGTCAGAATTGCGAGATATAAAGTCAGAATTGATTGATATAAAGTCGCAATTGCAGGTTATAAAGTCAGAATTGCGTGATATAAATTCGCAATTGCCTCAATTTGCGTGTTGTAAAGTCAGAATTGCGTGAAATAAAGTCGCCATTGCGTGTTATAAAGTCAGAATTGCATGATATAAATTCGCAATTGCCTCAATTTGCGTGTTGTAAAGTCAGAATTGCGTGAAATAAAGTCGCCATTGCGTGTTATAAAGTCAGAATTGCATGATATAAAGTCGCAATTGCGTGTTATAAAGTCAGAATTGATTGATATAAAGTCGCAATTGCGTGTTATAAAGTCAGAATTGATTGATATAAAGTCAGAATTGATTGATATAAAGTCGCAATTGCAGGTTATAAAGTCAGAATTGCGTGATATAAAGTCGCAATTGCATCAATTTGCGTGTTGTAAAGTCAGAATTGTGTGAAATAAAGTCGCCATTGCGTGTTGTAAAGTCAGAATTGATTGAAATAAAAAGTCGAAATTGCGTGTTGTAAAGTCAGAATTGTGAGACTATTCTGAGGGGAAATTTGTTTGTCTTTTTCCTTAGAATTGGCCTGATAACTCGCAATTGCGAGTTTATATCTCACAATTCTGAGAAAAGATGTCAGAATTTCGAGATATAAACTCGCAATTATGTGTTATAAAGTCAGAATTGTGAGATAAAAAGTCTCAATTCTGTCTTTTTTTTCTCGCAATTGCGACTTTATTTCTCATAATTGCGACTATTTCTCAGAATTGCAACTTTATTTCTCAGAATTGCGACTTTTTATCTCACAATTGCGAGATATGAAGTCGCAATTCTGAAATAAAAAGTCGCAATTATTTTTTTTTAAATTATTATTCAGTGGCGGAAACAAGCTTCCATATAAATGACAGTAAATATTATTCAAGTGGACATAATTATCTGTCATTCTAGACTTCATCCATTATTATACTGACATCACCACAGGCAATGTTAAGCTAACAAAAAGCCATGCGAACAGCTCGAGTGAGTTTTTGAATTAATAAATAAGACCTATACAGGTTTACATTCTAGATTAGTAACTTATTATAAAGTTAATAATGCTGCTTATTCAGAGCAACTTACATATTAATACTTTGTTCCCTGGAGCAAAGCACTTAACTCCAGCACCACGAACAACACGGTGATCCTAGTCATTATCAATTAACTTGAACCAATGACGTTTAAACGACTAGCCTACACCTAAGCTACAACTCTCTCACCATTCAGGGGTGCGTTTCCCGAAAGCATCGTTAGCCAACTATGGTCGCAAGTTCCGTCGTTACCAATAGAGTTCAATGGGATTTGCGACCAACTTGCGACCATAGTTGGCTAACGATGCTTTCGGGAAACGCACCCCTGGATGACCATCACAATGCATTCTGGGATTGCCTTCTGTGAAAGACACATGCTATGCCACCTTAGAATGAGGCATCTTATCAGACAGTATTGTTGCCTTTGCGTTGAGAGATCACAAATGATACTTAAAAACTAGCTTACATTTGACCAGTCAAAACTACACTTAAGACACATGCATCCTCGTAGTTTTAGTTATGCAGATAGGGGAATTAAATGCATTTCTCTCCATATATCTGAAGGTAAAAACAAATTTTCCCTCTCTCTTTGTGCATGTACTTCAGAATTAAAGGTTTGAGGGCTGAACTCCAACTGGAGGAGGCTAGTGTTGATGTGCAACCGAAACATGACATCTATAATCCATACACATAAAAGGCATCAGTGCTCTTTGCAGGGAAACATATTTAAAGGTAGATGATGATGATGACGATGATAAGGGATATTGAAGTAAATCAAGAATTATGACTTTTATAATATTAAATGCTGGAAAAAAATAGATAATCTATGCTGATGTTTTTCATAAATGGAATTAAAAATGGGATCCTATTAATTCTTTTCTAAGTTAAATGATCAACTAGATATCTGACGTGATTTATGGCAAATACATTGTAGGTTAAGGAAAAACCCCAAACCTCACACTAACTAGTCCCAACAGAATGACTGCTTAATTTAGGCTAAATCTAAATGTTTTACTTATTATTTAAAATAATTGTATTTAATGAAATAAATCAGGGCATTAAACTGTGTTTAAATCTGTTCCAAATTTGGTCTCAAAAAATTAAACCATTTTAAAACAAACAGCAATTAAGAGGTCAGACTAAATGATCGGTTCTGAGATGACTGGCAGTGTTGCATTCAGCCTATAGCCTAGCATAATAAGATCACTCAGATGTGCTATTAGCAGTCATTCATTAGTCTCTGTGTAAAACATCTCATTGGCTTTCCAGAAATGCATTTGTCGCATTTCTCAGAAACTGCGTTCGCCTCCGAAGACAACATGAATCTACAAGTACATGTTTTCCACTTACAGCTAATTATCAAGAAAGAATGTCATTAGAAAAACGTATAGGAAGTGTATTGTGTTTCCAGCAAGGCACTAATTAGAGACATCTTCAGCGTTCTCAACGGAAACAAATGCCATGTCTCAGAAACATTGATATTTTGTTAGTTGACTCCTGAACTGTTGACCCTCTCCTCTCAGACAGACACACATAAACGTACAGGTCTATATCCAGTCATATATTGGGTTATTATCTTGAAGGAGTCCAAATGTTAATCTTATTAGAACCTTAAACAAATCAAAACAAAAACCCATATAACCATCAAAGAAACTGTGAGTGTGTAAGTGTGATTACTGTTTGAGTGATTGAGAATGAGTGATTATTTCTAGTTTTTAATTTTCCATCTCTATACACAAGCGATGGAGTAATTGCATGCCTGTTATATCCTTCTCCTATCATGTTCTCCCATGGACAAAAAAAGTACTGTTACAAATGTAATAAATATAGCCCTGTGTTAGTCTGACTTTGACAAGGATTGCTGAATTAATTGCAGAGTAAAACCGCAGGCCAGTAAGATGACAGAAGAGTTTCCAACTCTCTTGGTTGAAAATAAACTGTTTGCTGAGCAGTAAAGCATTATGCTAGACGCCAAGGTCATCGGTTTCGATTATCCAGGAAGCTAAATCTGTCATTTTGACCAATTTAGTGAGTTTGACATTAGGGTGATTTAAAATCATTACTGATTCATGATTGTATTAAGAGCTGCTTCATAAGACTCAGACAATCGCAAAATCACACATGTGTTGTATAGATATTGTCTTTGTTTTATTTTAAGACAGTCTCTTTCTCCGTCACATTCAATTACACTCGAATTAATTACCCTTAATTGTCATTGGGTCAAAACACTAGTTGGATTAGATCATATTAATTTAATAGGTTTGTTAAACTAAAAGTTCTTACATATATCCAAGGTTTATTTAATTATTTAAACATGTCTCAATTGTCTTAGATTGGTCCAACTTATATTGTTTTATTAATTTACTAAGGGTTAATTAATTTTCTTATCTCGGTCTAATTTAAATTAGGTACTAACTGCAAACCTGTAACTAAGCTTCTACTAAAAACTATAAGTAGAAACAAATTTCATGAAAAGCATATGATTGCAACACTTAAAAAAATTACAAAATAAAATAAACCACAGCAACAACAACATGGCAGTTCTCGATTTCTAACCCTAATGACATCATTGGTGTGTCGTTGTTTTTTAGACAAAATTAATAAAATACAACCTGACGAAATGTTTATCTAATTTGCAGCTATTGCACCTCCTTTTGAAGATAAAATGATCACGGTTGCATACGGCTGTGAGATTTGTTTCCAGCAGTTTCCCACAAGGTTTGTGAATTTCAAGTATACCTCATGCTGAGAAGACATAAGTCACAAAACGCCAGTGAATCATACGCATGCTCCACTTATCTGAGCGAGATCTTCAATCTTGCTCACAGTTAATAGCTCTACAGCAGAAAACATCATTTCAAATAAATTTACAGCCTGATTCAATTTCAGGTCAAGATGCAATATATATTATGTTTATTTCATGAAATAAGGGCAGAAAGATATTGCTTGATTGCTGCGATTTTCAATTTCTAATAATGCCGGTGTATTTTGCGACGTGATGGGGAATAATCTCATTCCATTTCCTACACATAATCAAAAGCGCAATGCACAGCCAGTAAACTCAGAATAAAGGAAAAGCATGACTCTCGGTTCAGTGTCGGCCCACCCGTCTCTCTGACCTCTTCCCAACACTTGCAGATACCGTGACTCCCATTTCCATTCTAATGAGGGCGGCCGGAGCGTGGAGACAGCCACGGATTCAGAGAGAGGCCGGTGCATGCAATTCAATTCCAGCCAGTTGGTTATTAGTCTCAAAGGCACTCCAGATGTGAACACAAAACTACATCTGCATTTCTGTAGAACAAATGACCACAACAGATACAAAGATGGCCAAAGATTAGCATCCTTACTCACCAGTGATGCTTAAAGGGTTGGTTCACTCAAAAATGAAAACTCTGTCAGTAATGACTCTCCCTCATGTTGTTTAACCCCGTAAGACTTTCGTTCATCTTCAGAACACAAATGAAGATATTTTTGATTAAATCTTAGAGCTGGATCACTCCTCCATAGGCTTCTTAAGGGATCGAAACTGGCCGGCCTAAAAGTTATTAAAGACATCGTTAAAATAGTCCGAGTGACTACAGTGGCTCAACCTTAAGTTCATCAAGCGACGAGAACACTTTTTGTGCGCAAAAAACAAACAAAAATAACGACTTTATTCAACTATTCATTTCCTTCTCTGTGGGCCTCGAGTGAGTTCACGTAGTGTAACAGTGCAAAGCTTCTAGGTTACACGTCACACGCAGGCTCACTATTGGCCGACGCTGGTCATGTGTGTGATGCGTGTAATGTACAACACAGACTACGTGAACTCACTCGAGGCCCACAGGGAAGGAAATGAATAGTTGAATAAAGTCGTTATTTTTGTTTGTTTTTTTGCGCACAGAAAGTATTCTCGTCGCTTGATAAACTTAAGGTTGAGCCACTGTAGTCACTCGGACTATTTTAACGATGTCTTTCATAACTTTTGGGCCGGCCAGTTTCGATCCCTTAAGAAGCCTATGGAGGAGTGATCCAGCTCTCAGATTTAATCAAAAATATCTTAATTTGTGTTCCGAAGATGAATGAAAGTCTTACGGGGAACAACATGAGGGAGAGTAATTACTGACAGAGTTTACATCTTTGGGTGAACTATCCCTTTAATAGTTGCATTCTCGACAATTGTGGAAAAATGGGCCAATTAACATCAATCAGTTAGATCTAAAACCCCTTCTTGGTGTTATTGTTACCGAAAACATTAAAAAATAATTTCTGTTGGTTGAAATAATGCTTAAACAACATAAAATCAATATTAAATGAAAAATCGTAGAAAATTAGAGATGTTACCTTGTCAACTAACAAATAAACTCCCATTATCATTATCATGCAGGGCCTATTCATCTGATTAATCAGTTTGCTGCTCTGCAAGTAAATATTTGAAATAAATGTGTTTTGTTAATACATAAAATAAATGTGAAACTATGAATATGTTATACATGTAATTTAAAAGGGTCATATAATGGTACATGCACTTTTACAAGTTGATTGTACTGAAGTGTGTGTTGGCAGTGCCTGTACACAACCATCATATAATGATAAAAATCCATCCAGTGTTTTTGTTTTAATCTCCTTATATGTTTTCCCCTGCCTCAAATCGAGCCGTTCGACCGTGTGACGTCACAAGCTCGGAAGCCCCTCCCACTATTGTTGATTGACAGGAGCGTTTCAACACAGACCCGCCCTCGCTCGTGAGCCAGCTGTCAATCATAGTCTGCGCGGACCGGCGCGGTCATTGTTGATATGCTGGAGCACTGTCTATGAGCAGAATGGCGTCTAAGCGATTGTGGTGTTCTGTTCTTGGGTGTAATAACGAACACAGTCATTTTAATGTTCCTGAATCCGAACCGCTGAAGACGCAGTGGCTGAGTTTGTTTTCGAAGGGAATATTCCCCACGAGCAACGTCAATGCGTTCATGTTTGCGCGAGCTGCTCATGAAAAAAGGATCGGTACCAGCTATTCGTGTTCCTGCTGAATCTCCAGAAGAACGGAAGTGAGTGTAACGTTTTATTAAACTTTATATTAATATATTAATATTTGCAAATCGCTAGCTGCACGCTTCACAATGAATGCGTCTAAGGTTTACACTCAGGGTACATTTCTGCATGTTTTCTATGTACGACGTTCTCAATATAATTCATAATCCCACGTTTATACTGAACAACGCGTTATGGTTATTGTGTTATTGAGTTACAAACGGTGTACGCACAGAACAGGCGGAGTAAGCAAAGCTCATTATCATTTAAAGGCATATGCACTGAAACCGCGTGCTGAAAACAGAGCTGTTTTTGACCAGGTAAAATAAGTGTTTTCTTACAATACTAATGAGAATTTTTAATTAAAGTATATTACAAACTTTTAATTTAGACCCTAATGAATCATACTAGCTTGTACAAAAATGGCATTATATGACCCCTATAATATAGTCTGGATGATAAATCAAAAGCTAGCAATGCAATAAAGACTATGTATTTAAATATTTTGGACTAACAGCTAAATGACCAATTAGTCAAATGAGTCGGCATCACCCCTGCGCGCATGAATATATATATCCAGACCTGAATTCTCCACATGCACTCAACATATCCAGAAGTCATGAATAGTACATTATCCATCCTGAAATTGTGTGGATGGCAGCTTGAATAATATCTCCGATTGCTTGGTATCCAGTGAAGCTCCTGCCAGGAGAGAGCTGCAGTGGATTGACAGGTGGCGGGTGGCAACGGCAGCACAAACGCTCAGAGATCTTATTTCAGATACATGCTGGAGCCAACACTACTGAAGACCGACTCGCGTCTCTCTGCTGCACTACCAGAGACACATGTGAATGTTATAAGATTGACTACGCGGGGGGGGAGAAGAAAAAGTGGAGGAAAGTGGCATACAGATAAGATGGAGACAAATGCAATAACTTTGGCCTGATATTAAACTTAAAAGTGTTGGACTGCTACTGGTTTTTAGGTTGAACTATTAAGGATGAATGTTTCCATGTAACATGTATTATGATTATTCTAAAGATCCCTCCCGTTTATGAACATGTTGATATGGCCTTCTGCAGTTAACTGAGCAAGACTAAAGCTTTCTACAGGTCAATATTTTACCACATCTATAAGAGAAGTTGCATCTGATATCTTTCTTGGGTGTTTCCTCGGATAGACTGGTGAAAGCTCTACAGTTGCTCTTTAAAAACTGCAGTGATGACGTAAAACTGACTCAGTGTCTTAAACGCGTCTGCCCTGTCGAAGACCCTCGGCATCATTTCAAATGATGGAGAGTCCCATTATCTTCAGAAAAGAGACATGTCTATGGCCCAGTTTTTGCCCATTTCTCTGGACGCCTACAGCAGATGGTGAAACAGTTTTTAAAATTGCATGATAAAATTTAACAAGCGAATGTGTGCCATGTCAAATTTGCTCAGATGTTCAACTCTTTTCTCTGGTCTTGCAGTCTCATGGTCTTCATTTGCACGTTTGTGAATTTCACAAGAGCGTCCCGTTTGATATTTTACGTACCAAAATGGAAAAGTGTGGAAAAGCTACATGAAATTCGATCTGACCAATTAGACCAAACCTTTCCAAATAAACACATTTTAATCTGATTTCAAACTATACATGTATTTATGCATACAGCAGAGAGTAGAATACATTACTTAAAAGGGTACTTCAATGAAACGGCTGCCTATGTAGTAGAAAGGCGAAACAAATGTTAGAAATTGGTGCTACCTGAGAAAACTTTTCGCTATAATGGTGTCGACAAGAATATAAACGTTTAGTGGGAGCGAGTTAATTTCGGTTTCCAGTGAAAGATCTAGTAGGCAGTGGCTACAGGCTGCAGAGAACTGTAGATATAGAGAGAAAATCTGAAAAACATCTGTGTTTTTACTCAACATTTCAACCTGGATGACACTGACAGCGTACACAGTGTTTTAGGCCAAATGCAGGGGAAATAACACTGAAAGAAACTGCTGTTCATCACATTCAGGTTAGAAAGCTGTTGTGACAGTGTTTTATTTTGACCATAATGCTGTTTATAGAGTAGTCAAAGTATGATTCAACATTCCGTGACAAACCTACTTTTACAATAACCGTTTTATTAATAACCCTCTGTCGATCCGACTGTCCGTGGGCGGGGATACAGAAATGCAGAAGTATAATCTGTAGTTTTTACGAAATCCCCGGAGCTGTCAAACACATAATCTGGAGGGCTTTTGCTGACAAATAAAGGGGAATTTCTTGGTTCAGGAAAGACGGAGAAAGATTGTTTATTTACATATACATATACCGACATTGTAACAATACAAAGCGGGTCTAAAATCTGCAAAGTTTCACTTTAAAAATATTTAGCCTGGCCTTTAGAGTCTTATTTTATGCTTCAAGTATTTGCTTTTCATCATAATTAGCACTTGTTTCTATTCCATTTTGGTTTATCAACATTTCATTGTTGATCATTTTACAGTTTTATAATAAACTTTTGAGTTATTTTCATCTTGTTTATGCTCGTGAAGCAGTTTGAATTGCATTGGATTTGTTTGAAAGGTGCTATATATAAATAAAGTTTGACAGATTGATTGATATGCACTGGCCTCAATCACCAGATTATGAAGAAAGTGAAGAGCGCAGCATCGGGTGCCGTCCGTCGCTTTGTTTTAGCATTGCTTAGCAGGGTGTTTTTCCACAGCTCCTCCAACCGGTGCGGAAGATTAATACACACCCATAAACACACAACCTTTTTGTATAGACAGAGAGAAATCCCTGACACTTTCTATAACAGAGCACAATCACTTTCATTTCTTCCCCCGGCTGACGATGAGACCTTGAGATATGGCACAACAATCTTTAATAAAAAGCGAAATCTCGTGGCTGACAGCTTGCAGACAGATCCCCCTCCCCAGGCTGATGAACCGCTGATGGCATGTGAAGGAGACTCTCTCTCTCTCTCTCTCTCTCCCTCTGACAACCTCCCAATTAATGCTCTCCCAGCGTCTTCCTCTGTCATTCCCACAGCATGCTGGGCATGACAGGACCCTCTGAAACACAATGCATGTGTGCTGCAGGAAGGTGGCTTCAAACAAAAACAGGAAATGACATTTTAATGCATTCTTGCTCATCTGAAAAGATCAACAGAGTCTGAACATTGATTGGGTGGTGCGTGTGAGTTATACTGATGGATCTCATTTGCATAATTAAATAAATGTATGCTAATGATATGCAAAAGGTATCATTACCTAATTAGATTTTCTGTGTGTTGTTTCACGTAATCTGGCATAATGTTAATCTTGTTTATTTTTGTATCTATAGAGTGCAATAGTGCCCGCCACTTTTTCAGCAGCGCTTTTTCCATTCCTTTCTCCCATGGGGATTTCAAAAAAAATTGTTAAAGCCTTGTAAGCCATGAACCAAACCAACCAGCTACGAGGGGAATCACATTACAAACTTTGATTTGAAAATCTGACAAAAATACAAAGGTACAAAACTGTGTACTTAACGGCTTTAGTGAGGGAAAGAACTGCAATCCCATGAAGCACTGCAAACAGCATAATCGAATTAAAAAAAGATGGAGAAATATAAAACTATGCATATTTAAACAATATATTTTATGTTTAAGTAAAATATGCATACATATTGAAATGTTTAAATATTTTGAGAGTATATAGTGAGACCTGACTCGATTACGTCATTCACAGTGCTTCATGGGAGTGGGCGGAGCTAAAGAGATCTTCTGGTGTGTTTTGGTTGTTTCGACTCTCTGATTGGTGGAATTTTCTGTACAGCATCATGGGTAATGTAGTTTTTCACCTTGAATTCGGCTGTTAAACAATTATTTTAAAACTAAGTAGAAATAATGCAGGCTAACGGCTTCAACAGAAGCAAATACTATCGATTAAGAACCCCGTAGCTCACAGTAAGGATGTATTTATAAGGTTTATAAGCTATCGTTAAAAATTGATTTCCCTATGGAGAAAATGAATGGGGTTTTTACTTCTGGAACCCAACTGTTGGCCTCTATTATCTTTAAAGCTATTTTTTTTTTCGTTCCACAAACAATTCTGATGTTTTTTTTGTTTGTTTTTTTAGACATTCAATAACTGATACAAAACCCATTTTTAATTGTTATGTTTTTTTTCCCTCAAATTGCCCCTTTTAATTAATTGTTTCAATGATTCATTTGCATCATTACTAAAAGTGGCCACAGAAGTCACCACTTCAATATGTAAATATTGCTGTATATTACCATATTTTATAAATAAAATAAAATAATAATGAAACAAGAATAATAAAAAATAAGAAGAAAATTATTTCATGCATTAAACATTTTGAATCTATTTGGCAACAATTAGGCTGCAATTATTGAAAACAAAAAACTGTTTGTTTTGGCAGGGGGTTAGTGGTTTTGCTCGTACAACAGAGTAGATTTCTAAATCAATCACACGATGACATTTCCTGTCAGGAGGTTTTCCTTCCAGTTTCACGGAAGTGCTCATGTGTCATTGGACGGTTGAAGAAGAAAGAACATACATCCCACTTAACAGCGCCGTCTCACATGTGAAGACTCACATCAAACGTTAAACTTCTGCAGATAAGAGATTTTTTTTGCAGATACAGAAACTGAACTCCTTTGGCAGCTCTTACAGCTGACTTGCATCATCTCATCTCAACCGCTCATGGTGTTTCTAATTGTTTAAAACAAATAATTAATGACCAGCGGCATTATTGGCTTTTCAGGTCTTAGCACAGAAATCAATACGAAAAATCTTTACCATCAATACGACAAACAATGCACTCACAGCACACAAGACCTCTGGGTTATATTGCCAAAGAAGTATGAGACTATACTGTGCAACAATAGAAAATGTCAAACGGCACAGATACCATTTATTCGGCAGGAGATACACTATATGGTTAAAAGTAGCCATTATATTTACTGAATTTCAAGCAAAAACATCTGATAGGCCTATATTATAAGATAAGATACCATTACTCATGTGATATATGGTTTTGGTCAAAACGCCCAAACCATTCCCAACCATTATAAATATACTGCAAGCCAATGCTATTACAGCATGTCAAAACTCTATTATTGGTGCTGAATATAACACTGTAAAAACGCCTGTACTGGAATAAAGATGGTGTGTATAATCCTCTTCTGAGATAGCATCTACTGCGTGAAATTACCCACCCAAAGAAACATCCAGTAGGAAAAAAGTGATCTCACTACAATACGAGGGTCCTGATGTGATTTAACCCAGTGTAACACTGACATCTCTCATGTGATTTAGTCAGAGTTTGGTTAGGTAACATCTTATTCACACTTAAGTAGATAATGGAAACAGACGGTAATGTTGTCTCCTGAAACTGGAATCAGCTTGAAATCATTTCTGACAGCCTGGCTTTTGTTGTGGAAAAAAGTTACCCAAATACCCTTCACTTTAGGCCATCAGCATCCAGCAGGGCCATGATTCACGGTTGCCGCTGAAAGAGCCGTTTATGCACGTAGGCTGAGGAAAATAGGCACACCGTTTTGTCACTCAGCCGTGCAGATGTGCTGTTTTAACGGGAATCTGAGGCAAACCGCAGCTGCTTATTAAAGAAAAAGCCTCCATTGATCTACGGCGCACACCTGAAAGATTCAAACTAAATGAAAGCCCAAGTAAATGCTGTGACAAGGCTCTTTGAACCAGCAGAAACGCACAAACAAACACACACCATCCAGCTAAACCACAGAACAATAGATGTTGTTCAGCAGAATGATCAAGCAGATCTGATGCATGTAATGATCTTTTTGAATGCTCAAAGTTATAAAAAGACGACTGCAAGCATTGTTAGTGGTGTTTGATGAGCCAAACATCATTGTAACAATTGATCACAACTAGCGTTTGCACTAAGGGGTAGAAAATACACAGTATTATGAGATTGCCAATGGTATCGCATCAGTGTATAGCTACTTAAGGTTTTGTTTTAAACGGAGTGAGATGCAGCTACGTTTAAATAAATGGTAATGCTTATTCAAATGGATAAAACACATCTGTAAAGTTTGACAAGGATTGACCATCAAATCAAGAATTTAGTCAGAATATTAATTGCATCTTGTGCATGACATATTTACATAGCCTACAATTACATTCAAGACAATGTTTTGAATTAAAATGTGCAGAGATTTAGTCACTTTGTGTGTTTTATGACTGTTTGCAGTGGCTTGTTTGTAAGTTAGTAAACCGACTGATAGCTCGATCAGAAAGAAAAACGTTCATGTAAACGGCTCGGGGAAAATGATCCAGTTGTGCTCTAATGAAATCCAGTTGAAAGGTGGGAAAGAGAGGTTAAATAAACCATACAGAATAATGAATTAGCTACCATGCACTATGAATCTTACGACATTAATAAGCAGACTCAAAAATATAGTCTTTATCAATAAGGTACAGTGCACTACACTCTCATCAATATGGCAGGTGGAAAGCATGATGATGATGATAATAATATGGTTGCTCACGATTTAATTTCAGGGTACAGCTCATAATTCCTGTCTTTTGTTTAATTGCCAACATGATATTTAAATATATTTATATATTAAATATTCTAGGATACCATGCTAAATAACTTTTATTATATTCACTTTTGCTGCATAACTCCTTTATCTGACCTGCAAACTATTCTAGCTACTAATTCAATAACGTTGCACATAATCAGTGTGTAAGATATAATTACCTTAACTTAAACGAGGTTTAAAGAATACCAACCCAACACACAATACCCATAACTTGTATAGGTATATTCCAACTTATTCTATTTTTTAACCTCCTGAGACCCGAGAGTTTGCCTGGTGTGCATTTTATAATTGTTCTTGCTATTTGGGATAAGTAGGACCTAATAAATATAATAATCAAAATTTGTTTTTGTACAGGAAGTAGTTTTTGCAGAAAATTATGTCCTCATGTGAGGACAGTGTGTCTATGATTTACCATGATGTCCTCGTGTGAGGACACAGTACTAGCAATAAAAAAAAAAAAACTTGTGGTTGTAAAATGGTTGTAATTCAAGAATGCTTTGGAATATACACATATGGTTGGTCTTGTTTTTAAGAAGACATTTGCCAGATTTTTGTAGAAGTCAAATAAATTATGAAAGTGAAACAGAAAAAAAGTTTATGAAAATAAGGAATGTAAAAATATAATTATTTATATTTTATATAAAAACAGGTCCTTCTAAAAAAATTAGCATATTGTGATAAAGTTCATTATTTTCCATAATGTAATGATAAAAATTAAACTTTCATATATTTTAGATTCATTGCACACCAACTGAAATATTTCAGGTCTTTTATTGTTTTAATACTGATGATTTTGGCATACAGCTCATGAAAACCCAAAATTCCTGTCTCAAAAAATTAGCATATTTCATCCGACCAATAAAAGAAGTGTTTTTAATACAAATAAAAAAAGTCAACCTTCAAATAATTATGTTCAGTTATGCACTCAATAGTCAATACTTGGTCGGGAATCCTTTTGCAGAAATGACTGCTTCAATGCGGCGTGGCATGGAGGCAATCAGCCTGTGGCACTGCTGAGGTGTTATGGAGGCCCAGGATGCTACGATAGCGGCCTTAAGCTCATCCAGAGTGTTGGGTCTTGCGTCTCTCAACTTTCTCTTTACAATTTCCCACAGATTCTCTATGGGGTTCAGGTCAGGAGAGTTGGCAGGCCAATTGAGCACAGTAATACAATGGTCAGTAAACCATTTACCAGTGGTTTTGGCACTGTGAGCAGGTGCCAGGTCGTGCTGAAAAATGAAATCTTCATCTCCATAAAGCTTTTCAGCAGATGGAAGCATGAAGTGCTCCAAAATCTCCTGATAGCTAGCTGCATTGACCCTGCCCTTGATAAAACACAGTGCACCAACACCAGCAGCTGACATGGCACCCCAGACCATCACTGACTGTGGGTACTTGACACTGGACTTCAGGCATTTTGGCATTTCCTTCTCCCCAGTCTTCCTCCAGACTCTGGCACCTTGATTTCCGAATGACATGCAAAACTGAGCAACAGTCCAGTGCTGCTTCTCTGTAGCCCAGGTCAGGCGCTTCTGCCGCTGTTTCTGGTTCAAAAGTGGCTTGACCTGGGGAATGCGGCACCTGTAGCCCATGTCCTGCACACGCCTGTGCACTGTGGCTCTGGATGTTTCTACTCCAGACTCAGTCCACTGCTTCCGCAGGTCCCCCAAGGTCTGGAATCGGTCCTTCTCCACAATCTTCCTCAGGGTCCGGTCACCTCTTCTCGTTGTGCAGCGTTTTTTGCCACACTTTTTCCTTCCCACAGACTTCCCACTGAGGTGCCTTGATACAGCACTCTGGGAACAGCCTATTTGTTCAGAAATTTCTTTCTGTCTTACCCTCTTGCTTGAGGGTGTCAATGATGGCCTTCTGGACAGCAGTCAGGTCGGCAGTCTTACCCATGATTGCGGTTTTGAGTAATGAAACAGGCTGGGAGTTTTTAAAAGCCTCAGGAATCTTTTGCAGGTGTTTAGAGTTAATTAGTTGATTCAGATGATTAGGTTAATAGCTCGTTTAGAGACCCTTTTCATGATATGCTAATTTTTTGAGACAGGAATTTGGGGTTTTCATGAGCTGTATGCCAAAATCATCAGTATTAAAACAATAAAAGACCTGAAATATTTCAGTTGGTGTGCAATGAATCTAAAATATATGAAAGTTTATTTTTTATCATTACATTATGGAAAATAATGAACTTTATCACAATATGCAAATTTTTTTAGAAGGACCTGTATATATATTATAAAATATATTTTACTCTAAAACTGCTAGAAAATTAAAGCCAAATATCTAAACAAGTTGTGTTCCAAATTTTAGGTTGATATCTCAAAAAATGAGCTTTCAGTAAGATTTTATTTGGGCGTAGTACCAAACTTTTTCACTAGATGGACAGCCAGCTTCCTTACTGACCATATAAGGGTGTCTCCATTTTCATATGTTTTGAGTGATCTGAACCATGTCTTTCCATAATTTCATACAATTTATTAAGTATACATCCTATTCAGAAATAGTATGGGTGTTTTGGCAGTATTTGATTTGATTTCAACCTCTAATAAACATAAAAAGAGCACATATGTGCATTATAGCTCGCTGCCGCATCACGAATCGAGAATTCATAATATTTTTCTTTATATTCTAAAAAATTTTTAGACCTTTTTTTCTCATAACATTTAATTAGTGTTATCTTTTGAACTCTTGGCATGAAAACAAACTGAGGTTTCTACCAATCTTTCATGATTTTTCATGTTTTTTTTTTCTATTTCAAAATAAAGGCCTAAACACGCCTAATGAATATGAAATATTCTTGTTGCAAATTGATAAATTACTGCTATTCTGTAATTTATTTTTAAAAAAACAGCCACCAAATATGAAAACTAGAGATTGTAAGCTTTCAAATGATATTTAGTTTGTCAATATTACTTTAGGTTTTTACTAAGATATTATTATTCTAAATATATATGGGCAAACGTCCCACGTGGGACGGTGACAGTTAAGGGGATAACGTAATATAGTCCCAATGTCCTCAAACGAGTAGGCCTACTTCATATGTCCTAGAGTGCTACTATTACTAAAATATGTCCAATTTTAATCCCCATATGATGATAGAGACAGTATTGTACATAAATACGTTTTCTTCATTCATATAATTTGAATAGATTTTTTACCTGGGTCATTTTTCTTTCGGGAACTGGTGTAGAAGTGTTAGGGTTAGGGTTAGGGTCATTTTCTTCTCACTGAGATTGGTGTAATGTTGTGATATCACTACAAGATGGTGTGGGCAGTGCCCCTAAATGTGGCCAACATGTCTAAGATTTACAAATTTGACTATCATTGTGTCAAGAGGCAAAAATGTAATGTCCTCATATGAGGCCGCAAGCAACAACAGGTTCCCAATATAATAGCTTAAAGACCAAATTGCTAATAGTAAGAGTAAATCTAGGGTGTTTAAGCTAGACTTACACAAAGTAAACAATTCCCATAAATTAACTTACCTTTATAAAAGTAGAAGGCGTCGCGTGTGAACATTGAACCTCACCATTCAGTTGAACTCCATTCAGTTGTGCATTATTTTTAAGAATATCTGAATTGTCCTAATTGATTCTACTAACCGTGTGGTTTTTCAATGAAACTACTAGCTAATCACTGAAGCTGTTCACTGGATGCCGCACTCTGTAACACGGCTAAAAAATAGTATTCACCGTGTTTACGTCTTGTTGGTTTTAACGCTAAACGCCGCCATTCACGAGAATGCTGAACTCTTCGCGCGTCCAGTCAGCTTGAGCTCAACTTAAGTCTGGCCATTTCGTTTTCTTGGACACGTAAAGTAACGAAACCTTTTTGGGTGTCGGGTAAATCTTCAGAGCTCATTTTCAAGTGCCAGCGTGAACAGAAGTGAAACAAACAACAACAACAGAAAATCTCTCTGTCGATTTGACTGGACAATCTTGAGCTCAACAGACATGTCTGTGTGTGATGCTGCAAAAATATATATATATATATATATATATATATATAAATAGAAACCTTTGACTCTAGAGATTAACTGTATTTTTTTTTTTTAAATGATTACAATTAATTTTAATTATTTTTATGATTACTTATGCAGCTCTAGACCTAAACAAAAATTTGCAACTGGGTGCAGATGCTGATGGCCAAAAAGTAAAATAAAATTTTGTTAGCTGTAATGTCACCTAAGTCAATTATTTTTTATAACAGTCTATCAGACAAATTATATGAAATTCATAAATTTCAGCTGCCACCTTTTATCTCCCAATAATGCCATAGTAACCTAAGATGATATTAAAATATAAATATGGCATTTAAATGCATAATGCAATGTAATACAATGATGATTAGGAGCCTGATGTCATATTTGTTAGTAACATGATGTTTATGAAACTTGTTTATGCATAATCAAGTAACCTAATTTCGGTCCAGTAAATGTTCATCTTGAAATAGTTTACATTTAATACTTAATAAAAAAATCATTAAAGATTTTACAGCAAAAAGACACATGTATACTAGACCTGAAACTGGATGTTTTTACAATTATACAAGTGCATACTAAAAATTTAAATCTATATCCATGAGACAACAACAGGCATGTAGATTGTGTGCCACTTTCCAGCAAAGTTTTTATCATGCTGGTAATTTAGAGGCCTTCATGTGGATTTCTTAGAGAAATTTGTGTATCAGATATGGGCATTATGGGTTAAAAATGGCTCACTTACATTTCTTCCTAAAGCAAAATATCTGGTCTCAGAGGGCTGGTTGTTAGCTATCTGAATACCCACAGTAGCAATCAAAGGGGATGGTTTTGCTTAATGACATACTTAATGATGTGAGCGATAAGCAGTTCTCCTCATCTCTCATGCACACAGGCACCGTGACGTCTCTGAGTTTAGAAACCAGTGTCCCCCGGAGAGACATATGTGGAACAGCGTCACTTAACGGCCTGCTGTGGCTCTCCCGTAAGAAAATCCTATATGAAACAAGTTCAGCATGGCACGGAAAGTGTCACGCTATTAGTTATCTTAATGAGAAGCAACCAAACTGGTTTCAATTCACACTGCAGGCCAACCTCATTCATCCCACGTTTATTTGCATAAGGAATAGAGAACAGGGAGAAATTACTAGTTCACATGTGCTGAGTCAAATCCTCACGCTGTCACCCCTCTCAGGAACCAGTAATGCTTTCACAAGCTCCCTATTCTCTCCTTTACAGTCAGAAATACAGTGTAAGTGTGAGATGGGGGTCGCATTCCTGAATCGGATGGTTTATCTCCAGGGAATTTGTGCATCTTAGGTGCTGTTTATATCAGCTTTCAAATGCAAGTGCTTTGTTGTGTGCTGACAGATGTGAGCACTCCTGAGGCTAAGACTATATCCTCTGAGACCTGTGAACTTTTCAATTCTTCCAGGGTTTAAGCATGGCTCGTTAATATTCATGCTGTTATGTGACTGGACACTCAGGGAAGGCTGCAGAACAACATCACCATGGCACAATTAATATTTATGTGCTTATATTTGCATCCTGCTTCTGTTCTTCTGCTCCCACTCAGCCAATCAGACTGGGCTTGGGCTGACATGCTGCTCTCTGATTGGCTGTTTCGACCATTTTGATTGTGACTATAATCCAAAAAGTCCTAGCAAAATTTCAGCTTCTGGAATTACTGAGATGGAGTTGTAAATGCGATGATAAAGTTATCTGTCATATGGGGAACTTAAAATTCAGAAAAATGCAGCTATTCTAGACATTTATAGAAGAATGAATTTAAGATTAAACACTATCATAATGTACTATAAAATAATTTCGGCCAACCCCAACCAATCCGGGAAATGTGCCCATGATTGCAGTCTTTCATGGATAGATTTGAGTGAAACTAGTATTGTGTTCATTGCTTATTCTTTATTCAGATATTTAAATATTTGCCACGATCAGTTATAGATGTGTGGTGCCATACTATTTGTTGCAGGATATTGAAATGCAGTGGTGAATGTGAGATAGGAGTGCAGGCAGGGTGACTGGGTGTCCTGCGGGACCGAAGACCCCTCCGAGACTCAGAGAAAGAGTTTGGTGTCCCGAGGGAGAAGCACAGGAAAGCGTTTCCTTGGAAACAGGAGTTTTCCAGGGTTCAGGAAGAACATGTTGGCCATATTGTGCGGTGGACTTGAGATTGGTGGTCACATCTTTACAAAATTTAGGGCTAAAATTTAGATTTATGTATTTGAAATGCATATAAAATTTGCATCCACTTGGGTTGCACAGTTTTAACATAAAACAATAAACTAAAGGTGATGCATATTTGTTAGTCATGCATAAATGAAACAGGAAAGGACAGGCAAGATCTCTGTAATAGTACAGAAATCTGAATGTGAAATAAATGTGTTTTAAACAAACAGGTGTATGTACATATCATCAAAAAATCCAATTTTGTTCTCTCATATATTTTAAGTAATTGAATATTGTTGATTCCACAGCTATAGCCATTAACCATGTTCATACTTTTTAACTGAATCAATGTAATGTTTAGACAACGAACAGCTGATGCTAAGTTTCATGTTTGATGTTGACATGAGTATTTAAATGAAACCAGACAGAAGCAGAGTTAATAATAAACTATGCATGATTTTTCTATTTAAATGCAAACATATTACGTCTCTTACCTGTTTCATTTCAAATGGGTGCATGACTGACAAATATCAAATATGCATCACATGTTTAACAGTTCATGTTAAAACTGCGCAATCCAAATGCATGTAAATTTTATATGTATATAAATCTTTAATTTATGCAGAAACTAGGCAAGATGAACAGGTGCTCACGATCCTCTGTAATTCTCAACGCGAGCTAGTTGCACGATGCTCGCCACCACATCCTAAAAATGGATTAATTGCTGTCCATGGGAGACCTCTTAGGAGAGGGAAAGCTGACAAGTGCGTGTAGAAAAATACAGTTCTCGGATACTGGAAAAGGCCGATTTTTTTGTGTTATAATTAAATGATTAAAAGCAGTCTGTGGGCCTGGCTGCTGTAAAGAGGGCCCCTGACAGTGTGTTCTGTGAGATGTGTGATGTTTATCTCTGGAGGGAGGCAGTGAAAGGGTTTGATTGTGCCATCACACTGTGCTGAAGAATACAGAGCTCTGTGTGGGTGAGACGGGCCCTGATCTTACACACTTTTCCCCCGTGATTTTCTCAATCGTAGGAAGAGCGCGAGAGCAAAAGGTTTTTGAAGCTGTCTGTTGCATTTGCTACTGCGTTCCTGTCTCTCATACCCCACAATCCACCCACCTTTCCCGTCTCCTGTCACTCATCGCTGACAGACCTGCGAGTCTGAATACAGAGCAAAATGACAAGCTCAAATTCACATGTAGCCGGTAATTGTTATCCAGCTCACTGGTTCCTTTTTGGCACACGCAAAAAGCGCAACCAAATTTGCTTTTCCATTTGGGGAGACATTATGACTGGATGACTTTAATTATTTTATATCTGGATCAGTTAAGCACGTTGGACCCCATCTGCAGGTTCGTGGAAGTGGCAGAATCCAGTGAAAGAGTCATTATCGGGCCGTGTCAGCTCTTAGCTTTAGCGTACATTAGAATAAGTGTGACTGCCTGTTGAATGCGAGATAATGGAGTTGACGCAAAGAGACAGAGCATTTAAAAGTCTCGCAAGCTTGAAGAAGACTGGTTTTCTATGTTTCGCCACAGTCGTTCGCTTATCGAGCGCGTTATCCGAATGTCTGCACCCGGTGAGCGCCAATCTCAGTCGGCAATGAAAGAGGCAAATCTCTACATAGTTCTTTGAGTTGCATTTCCATTTCTGCAACAGCTGGAAGTGCAGATTTCCGCTGGAGTCCCTCTCTAACTCAGCTATATGTATTTATTCTTTAGTGGTTGAAGTATTGGGCGTATGAGTTGACTGCCTGGGTCCTGATTTTGATCAAAGCTGCCGTCGGCAACATTTTTTGGATCATATTCAGTGAAATCGACACTATAATCCGACAGAACAACATAAATAAAGTGGTTTTAGAAAAAAAAACCCTGAGCTTCTAACTCCACCTGGAGCGTGTTATTTGTTTTGCAAAACTCCACAGCTCCCGGATCATCATGTCCAATCAGCGCGAGGGGGTGTGAGATCTGACTGTCAATCACAGATCGGGCACACGCCACCCCTCACGCACGTTGCAGTAACGAAGAGTGATGGCGGATGTATCTTGCTTTCAAAACACTAACAAATCAAGTAAGCTCATTTAGAGTATAAATGACGTTGGCAATTGCAATCTATCAGTAGATTAGCCAGGACAGCATACCTCCAAATACTCCATGGTGTTGATGGATGCTGATGAGACGGACGCGTTCACAGATAACCTGGTGCACACGCACTGAATAGCACGAACTCGGTTGATAGTGGGGGAGGGGCGTGAGAGTTGTAAACATTAAAAATTTGCCTAAGTGTGCACTCAATCTGCCAGACTTGCCGACTGCAGCTTTAAAGCAATTGGTCTCTTCAAAATGTTAAATTGGTCATTTTTATTCACCCTCATTTTGTTCCAAACCTTTATGATATATTTATGTGAAAGACAAAAGAACAAATGTCCTTGCGTAAAAGCACCATAAAGGTTCCAAGTCATAGCTTTGTGTGAGGACTGTGACGTTGCTTCAACTTTTTAAACCGGAAGAAAGAAAGGACTAAAAGTATCATAAAAAAAAAAAACACTGTTCCCTTCAAAAGAATCTGTGGTCATTAACATCTCAATCAATCAATGGTTAACATCTCATAAAATGTTTTAGAATTTCATTACTGAAGCTTTTGTGTTTACAAAAATGGCACATCAATGCATCAGATTTGATATTATTCACGCCACAATGCAGAAAAGACCAATGCAATGTTCTACACATGAGTGAGTGAGTGAGTGAGTGAGTGAGTGAGTGAGTGAGTGAGTGAGTGAGTGAGCACCAAGCAGAAGTAATAGAAAATATGAACTTTTTATTGCACTGTGTGCAGCAGATTTCCGGTATACAGGTTGGCTTGATGAATAATTGACTAAATGAAGTCTCAGTACATGTGAGAAGGTGAAAAATGCATGCACAAGACCTAAAGAGAGCTGGCTAAACAGGATGTTAAACATGATGACCCACAAGCCTCAGAGCTGACACAAGTATTACATGTGACGCATGCAGCAAAATGTGCTTAGGGCTTTACAGTGTCCTTGATCAAAGAAATAGTTCATTCAAGAATTATAATTCTGTCAGTGTTTACTCACCTTCATGTCATGCCAAATCCATTTTCAAAAGTAATTTCCAAATAATAGAAGTTATGAAAAGCTCTTTTCCATGTCTTAGACATAGAACAGAGAATTAAGATTAAAAACAAAACACTGAAGGGAAAAAAAACACTGAGGGGAAAGGCTAATATTGACCTCTCATATCTATGTATGAAAGACTGTAACTGTGTGACCTTAGCGCTAATCATGTCTTTTGTGGTTTGTTTTTCATCTGCATCTTTTCAAAAGTGTACGAGGCCTTCATGGTCTGCATATGCGGCACATTATTGTTCCTGATACATCCGCTTGATTTGCATTTAAAGCAGTTCTTTTCACATGCTTCTCTTGAACGGGCCCAGAATGTTTAAAGTAACGTCGTAATATCAGAAATATGAGGACATGCATTGTTAACTAAAAGCTCACTGAGTAGGACACAAGCCCAAAGCTCTTAACCGTCCTCAATATCCAATGAAGAAACGGGTCTATTACTTTCTTTCCAGTTGTGACATTTACTATGTATCAAATGCGGCCCCTCATTCACTGCCTCCCCTACAGAGCAAATCCATTTCCTCCTATGATTAATTTCATTGTTGCCGGAGATATTATTATTCTCCTATTCTGCTCAGCCTGGGTCCAGGGATTGGCCTTGATTTGTAATTCTGCTTGGGTTTCGCTGATGTTAGGAAGCACATGCTCGCCTGAGCTATACGGTAATAAGATTCCGGGCACTCTTTCTCCCGTCAGAACCCAAAACATCATTCCAAAGCCAGGTTATTATGGCAACACAATGCCCCACCGGATAGCGGGTCACAGTGGATTATTGCACAATAATGACGGAGGAAAATTAGAACATATCAAACCGGGAACACTACAGTCCAAAGCACACAGGTAATCATCATTTACAGCAATTAAGATTGAGCCATTTCTGCAAAATAATAGTCTGTGAGTTTGATTCACTTATGGGTGAACACCCTTGGATTTACATAATAGTCTCATCAAAAGGGTTATGCCATAATTATTGTTATATTTTGATCTCGGGGAATGATTACCTTGTAAAATAATTGTGTTGATTTCATGTACTTTGGTGTTTTTAAAATTGCCAACCAAAGAATATATCTCCTGTATTTTACTTGTTGCTCCTCATACAGCTTCCATTCACCAAACATGGCCTACATTCCTTCAAACTATTCAAACTGCAAGAGGCTTTAGACGGTCGGAAACATCCAGGCAAGGACAACAATCATTTTAGTAAAACATAATCTTTTAAAGTGCCCCATTATGGTTTTTCGAATATTCCCTTTCATGTAGTGTGTAATAGAGCTGTTTGTAAATGTAAAAGGTCTGAAAAGTTTCACAAATCAAAGTGCAGATAAATGGAGTTATTGTCTCCTAAAAGAAAGAAGTGATTCTGAATTGTTTGAAACGATTCGTCAGTAATTCCAGTCTTACTTTTTGATCCAGCCTACATAGGTTTGTTACTAATTTGCATAATGCTCCTCATTGGCTGAACAGCGTCTCTTAGCCCCGCCCCTCAATCACTGTAGTGTATCTGAGACTGGGAGAGTTTGGTCCGTGTTGTTCATGTCGAGAAGACGCTGTTTTCTGCTGACAAAGCAAATCCACTTTGATGAGATTGACACGGTAAAACCGACGCCATCGTTACTGTTCCTATCACTGTGATCAAGAGCTGAGATTCAGATATGATAATGAGCGTTTGGTTTCTGACCAATCACAACAGACTGGGTCATCTGACCAATCAGAGCAGAGCAGCTCTCAGAGAGGCGGAGTTTAGAGAGACTGATTCCTTCATGAACCGTTTCAGACACTGTGAGAAAAGAGCTGATGCTGCAATATGTGAGAAAAGTGTTTTTTTGAACATGGATGCATGTAAAAATGATAGGAGACATTCAAAACAAAACTAGGAGCTTTAAAATACCCAAATAGGGGCACCTTTAAAACACAAATTTTGGATTTTAAAGAAAATGTACAAAATATGCTTTAAATTCATTTTTGTCCTCCTCTTGCAGAGGTGCAGTAGTAGTCATCGGTGCCGTCCTGCTGATGGATAGTTCTTCCTGAAGATTGGACTGATAAGTGCAGGGGCGTCTGCTGTCATACTGTGGCTGAAGCTTGTTAGGGCTCAGACCTGAGAGGTCTAAACGCTCCCACTTTCAATTTCCTGCTCCAGTGACCCCTGCTTTCTTCTCTGGGGGTGTGTGTGTGCATCAGACCATCCACCATCTGCTTACTGCTACATATAGATTTACTATTTACGGAAAACTGCACACTATACACTGCCTAGTATTTTTGTTCTTTTAAATGCTACGTGAAACAGCCGGCAATATTTCATGATAAATGATCCAAACGGATATGTTGCTTGTGAGTTGTGTCCATCATCTGGGAAATTAAAACCGTTGTATTTTTGTTATGTTTTGCATATGATGCAGTAGGGAGGGATTGCCTTATTAAAGATAGAGAGATGCAACTACTTTAATAATGTCAGTGATGTAGACTTTTATTCTGAGTCATTGTTGCTTTTATATAATGTGTTGTTCCTCTCCGTTCAGGCAGATTGTTCTGCAGTATTTTCTATGAGCGTACTTGAGCCCAGGTGGTTCATTAACCTTCCCTGACCTCCATGCAGATGTTGCATTGAATATTTACTATAAACAACATGGAATGATACTCAAGACACTCACATAGGATTACATCATCTTCTGGCCCAATGAGTATAAAAAAAAACATACAGTAGGTTAAGTGTAAAACATTAATGACTCCGTTTTCAACTGAAAAGTTCCGGGCATTCATTTACACAGCGTTTTGGGGGCCTGAAAACACACACTTTTGAAAATGGGTTTCAAAACACAAGTTTTTAAATAGATACATTATCGTCTCTGTAAACTACAAAAATGTGCATTTGTGAATACAGTGACGTCATGCTAGCCTGGTTAAAACCAGCCCATTCTCAGTTGTAATTGAGTTATGGTCTGGCAAAGCGTCATAGACAAATCATTTCCAGAGGGGCGTCACCAACGGACGTCGCGGATAGACCTAAACCCAATCAGAGCGATGAAGGAGATGACGTATGCAGAGCGGCGGAGACACATCTCCGAGTGTTGTTCTTTGCTCGGTTTTTAACTAAAAGGAAACGTTCAAATGGCTTAAAACAGACGCGATAGCTGATTGGAACGAGTGATGTTCGACGGCGGCATCCATCTTTGTAATGTAGGCTACAAAATCTGCTTCAAAACCCCAGCGCTGTCGTCATCGTGTAAAGCCCGCCCCAACGTTTCTGATTGGTGCCGCGATTTCGACGGATTGGAAATGGGCTTGAGTGAGCTCTTTGCCAGACTAACTTTCAGAGCAAATCTAAATTTGCCAGAAGTTGTCTGGGTTTTCCCAGGCTAACGTCATGCACATGTGTAGCCTATGACATGTTGAGTCAATAGGCGCTTAGTGTTTCCTTACAAAATGACATCGCCATCTCCTGGCCTGGCAGCAGAATACAGCGTTTTTAGTCGGTTTCATGGATGGGGATCATTTGACTACGTTGTGATCTATATGTGAAAAAAGCAAAGGAAAAACTTTTCGTTGTCATGTAAAACTACACTAAAACATCATAAACATTAATTTGTACAAATATCTATTTATTTTACACATAAAATTGTCCAAACGACAAAAATGCATATTCAAATTTTAAGAAAATGAACATTTGGACATTCTGGAAACAATTAAAATGATCCAAAATTATTTTTATATCTTTTTCTCCCCTCAATTAAGCTCATGTTTCTTTTATCAATTTATATTTCTTATCAACACATGGTACATAAAATCATAATTTTGCACACTGTGCAGAAGGACAGTTAGACTACTAAAACACTTAATAAATAAATATCACTGCAGTAATATAATGCTACTGTCTATAAAAATGATTAATTGCTGCCTCAGTAATTCCACTGTGGTACAGAACCGAAATATGGTATTCATATTTTCTCAATTTACTGTAAAACTATGTTAGATTGCGTTTAAGTTCAAAGGGACGAATTAAACTTCATAATTTACTGTATGAATTTCGTTCTTCTGCTGAACACAAAATTAGTTATTTTGACAGTTGATTGACTTACACAGACTCTACACATAATCCCATTGACAATGTTGTGACCTTATGGATCCATTGAACCAGAAAGGGTTGACATTAAGTCGTGTCCCACATGACCCAGTGGAGGTGGTTCTGTATGTGCAAGTACGAGACACACCGATTTAATGGGTTTCCTGTTCTGAATACTGTCTATACATCATGCATGAGGCATATAGCCTACGCCAGCGAAGCAGAAAGCATTTGCACTTTCAGCGCTTCCTTCATTGCTCATTGTTATCATCCTCAAACATACAGGAACATTAGTTTCACCACCACCGTTTCTTTCTGTATCTCACATTCAAGTGCTTCTGTGGACACTTTTTATCTCTGTCAGCCTGGAAACCCTTTAAACGTAATGACTTTTAAAGACATACAGCAATATTGCAAGATAGAAAAAAAGACAAAGATGTTTCAAAATGTGAAAATACTACAGGCTATAGCATAACCATGTACAGTTCATGTTAAGTCTAAATGACTGGAAATTCTAGCTACTCAGTAACAATAAGTTAAGTCAAAGACTATTAAGCAAATGTAACATAGCATACTTGTTTTTGTCTGACAGTGTTTTTTTGCTAAAATGCCTCTAATAGGTTGTTTAATGCCTAATGTGACAACATGCACCATTATAGGTTAAGTTAAAATCTTTTTTATTCTTTTTTTAAAACCTCTGTTTAGTAGCTTTTTACTCAAGACTTTAAAGTTTGCGTACATACAAGAAACTGGCTTTGAATATTAAGAAATTAGTAAAAGTGTGACAATTAGCACCAGCCACCAACCTTAATAATTGTAATGAAATAATTATTAATATGGTTAATAACATAAAAATGCATTATTATTCAATATAAGTTATATGTAATTATGTGTAATATTAAAAATTGGGTAAACATGACCGAGACAGCCTAAGCGTCCGTGCGCATGCGCGCAGAGAGACACGTGTTCAGTCAGCTGATCTGAGGATGTAAACACTGAGCACGTGTGGCTGATCAATAAGCGCTGGACCTTGATCATTCAGTTAGTTATTAGTTTTGCAGTCTATCTCCTAAACGGCTGTGTGTGTTTGTCCTGCTGCAGACGTTTTAATGGCCCCGTTAAAGTTTTGTGCCAATATTTCCTGGCTCTTCACGGAGTTGCCGGAGTTCACGCAGAGGATGCGCGCCGCGGCGCGTGCGGGGTTCCGAGCGGTCGAGGCGGCGTGGATCTACGACGCGGACCTGAAAGAGTTAAAAACAGTGAAGGATGAAACTGGACTCGAATTTGCGCTCATAAACACCCCCCCGGGTAAGACAGAACACACACAGTGAATGACAGACAGATTGCAGATAGATAGATAGATAGATAGATAGATAGATAGATAGATAGATAGATAGATAGATAGATAGATAGATAGATAGATAGATAGACAGATAGACAGACAGACAGACAGACAGACAAATACAGATGATAGATAGGTAGACAGAGAAAGAGAGAAATACAGGTGATAGACAGAGAAAGAGAGAATGACAGATCATAGACAGTCAGAGATAGATAGAGAGTCAGTCAGAGAAAGAAAGACAGATGAAAAATAGACGACAGACAGATAGATAGTCAGATAGATATATTCTTTATGAAAGCGATGTGTGAAACTGTAATTGCAGTGATATAATGAGAGTGTTCTCTCACCTGTCAGCTCACAGTTAAAGGTCTCTGAAGGGTGTTTATCAACGACAGGAATAGAATAACTTTCAGTTCATCGGTCACAGACATAATGGTGCTTCATATGCAGATAAAACTGCTTAATGGATTAGATCTGACCTTTCTCAACTCACGGGGGAAGCGTGAACCCGTTACACTGATCTGATGCAATTCTGCTCTGATGTAAGACTTGTTGCACCGCACATTTAACACTATTGAAATCCCTCTTCGTTTTCTTAGTTCAGCTTTAAAAAACACAGACCTCATTCAAACTGTGTTGTGGCAAGTTTCAGTCTTAGGTGTGCTGTCCATCATCAGGTTTTAACTTCTATATCCTCCACCCTTTTGTGCATCGAAGTGACGAGGGCTATGTGTCCAGGAATCAAATTCAATCCGTAAATACAGTCATAAAGGAAACTTAGAAAATGTATATTGGAAAGATATGCTGCAAACCTTTCTGGATGGTTTATCTCCCTGAAATGTCATACTGACTCTTATGTGTTATTTGTTGTGTCACTTTGTCCTGCAGGAGATTTAAATGCAGGAGATTTGGGATTGTGTGCTGTTCCCGGGAGAGAGCAGGAGTTCAGGCAAGGTTTGGCTCTGGCGGTGCGGTTCGCTAAAGCACTAGACTGCAGAAGGTACTGGTGCGAGTCTTACACTGGGCTGGTGTTTGATATGCATGAAGAGCAGGGTTTTAGTCCAACAGAGTGCTGTGAGGATGACACATTTCCCAGAAATTAGTTTTAGCATTTTAGCACTTCTGGTTGCATTGTCCTGAAGTCATCGGCTGCATCCAAAATCACATACTTGCCTACTATACAGTAGGCGAAAACCAGTATGTGACAAAATAAGTATGTCTGAATTCACAGTCCTCATTAAACAGTAAGCAAAATGTTCCCGGATGATCTTCTACTTCCGGTGAGATTCTGAAGTGTGCGTATGATGGACACTTTACTATCCCATGAGGCCACAGGAGAGGATTTGTGAATGCCAGTGAAGCGACGCGACTGATGCTGGTAGGTCACATGATGATGTAAGAAATTGTAGTCTGCCTCGACCCAGATTCCACTCAAATATATATTTTAGAATGAGCTCATCCCCAAAATGGCTTAAAGGGTTAGTTCACCCAAAAATGTAAATGATGTCATTAATGACTCTCCCTCGTGTCGCTCCAAGCCCGTCAGACCTCCGTTCATCTTCGGGACACAGTTTAAGATATTTTAGATTTAGTCCAAGAGCTTTCTGTCCCTCCATTGTAAATGTATGTACGGTATACTGTCCTTGTCCAGAAAGGAAATAAAGACATCATCAAAGTAGTCCATGTGACATCAGTGGGTTAGTTAGAGTGTGTTGAAGCATCGAAAATACATTTTGGTCCAAAAACACACACCAGACACACGTCAGCAGCGTCTTACGTCAGCAGCGGCACTGAACGCGGATCCACAACAGAACCGGAAGACAATACAATGCTGAATAAAGTCCTAGTTTTTGTTATTTTTGGACCAAAATGTATTTTCGATGCTTCAACACACTCTAACTAACCCACTGATGTCACATGGACTACTTTGATGATGTCTTTATTTCCTTTCTGGACAAGGACAGTATACCGTACATACATTTACAATGGAGGGACAGAAAGCTCTCGGACTAAATCTAAAATATCTTAAACTGTGTCCTGAAGATGAACGGAGGTCTGACGGGCTTGGAGCGACACGAGGGAGAGTCATTAATGACATCATTTTCATTTTTGGGTGAACTAACCCTTTAATTATAGAGATGAAAAAAAGTCAAGTTGTATTTTTTAAAGAATACTGGGGGTTGATCACATACTGAGTAAATGGCAGTCAATTGTAGAATGGGACTGGGTGTGGGACACAGAGAACCTTCTTCTCAGACAGTGGTGTCTCAACTTCATTAGCATACAGAACACAGCTGTTGCAACAAGAGCAACTGTAATAATTACATTAAGACCAGGACAAAGGGTTTGAGATTTCGATGTTCTGGGTTCATTCTGACGCCGGCGAACCCGAGGTGCTTCGTGTACCTTGCCACTGCTATGCTGTAATAAACTTCATTTTTGAGATCTTCGACGTCCACATCATTTTTTCTTACAATGATGACAACATGGTACGTCCAGATTACATTCATACTACACACACTCATACCATACTACACACACTCATACCATACTACACACACTCATACCATACTACACACACTCATACCAACACTCATACCATACTACACACACTCATACCATACTACACACACTCATACCATACTACACACATCATACCAAACTACACACACTCATACCATATAGAACATTCTTTTTCAGCGGGTGTGAAGAAATTACTTATTCAGAACAAATGTACTCAAGAGTGTATGAGTCTGTGATTTCAGACGCAGTGTTTTTGAATGTTTTTTTTGGTTAAGTGCCTGTAATAAGCGAAGCACTGAAAAGTGAAGCCGAAGCATTTCGCTGGTTCCAGCATAGGTCATAAACCCGCCTTTTCTATTTAATCGAACAGGACACTAGCCTGGGAAAACCCAGACAACTTCCGGCAAATTTAGATTTGCTCTGAAAGTTAGTCTGGCAAAGAGCTCATTCAAGCCCATTTCCAATCCGTCGAAATCGCGGCACCAATCAGAAACGTTGGGGCGGGCTTTACACGATGACGACAGCGCTGGGATTTTGAAGCAGATTTTGTAGCCTACATTACAAAGATGGATGCCGCCGTCGAACATCACTCGTTCCAATCAGCTATCGTGTCTGTTTTAAGCCATTTGAACGTTTCCTTTTAGTTAAAAACCGAGCAAAGAACAACACTCGGAGATGTGTCTCCGCCGCTCTGCATACGTCATCTCCTTCATCGCTCTGATTGGGTTTAGGTCTATCCGCGACGTCCGTTGGTGACGCCCCTCTGGAAATGATTTGTCTATGACGCTTTGCCAGACCATAACTCAGTTACAACTGAGAATGCTCTGGTTTTAACCAGGCTAACGGGACACGAGCCAAACTAAAAAAAAATCCAATTACACTTGAAATAATTTTTTCCCAAAGGTGGCTTCCGTCATTTTATTTATATCACACAGATGCATGTTCAACAGTTTTTTGGGGTGGTTTAGTCAGTTATTAGATGCTATAAAAACAGGGTGTAAAGTCATGATTGACAGCTGTCTGTGTGAGCGTGAGCTTGATGCCGTACGTAATGAAGGAACTGCCGCAAGATGTCAACGGGATATTTTGGCTTGATAGTGGAGACACGTCTATGGCCCGAAATAAGCCTTGTGGTTAACACAAGCTCACGATTTTTTCATATTTTATTCTATGACGTAATTTGATTTTTAAGTCTTTTACTTGTCTTGAAAAAGGTGTCTAAATGAGACTAGAGGTTGTCGGAGATACGAATCTACTCACCAGTGTATAGTCGCTGCTCTTGCAAACTATTCTACCTCAAAATGTTTTTTTTTTATAAATGAAACTGAAGCTTAGTAAGGGTGATGTTGAACTCATGTGACTGTAGTTTCTTTATAGCATACGTTTAGCTTTTTACTTCTCTCTGTATTTAGGCTTTATAATTAATTGCGTTGTTCATTTGTGAGGATTATCATGATGAACTTCTGGGTTTGCCTGCAAAAATACGTCATCACTCCAGCACTCTATGGCAATATAACCAATACAAACACTGAACAAAATGAAGTGTGGGATTTACACGGAAGAGATCACTTTTATTGCTTGTTGCTCGGTGTCTGGTTAGGACACAAATTGCCTAATGTAACTATAACAGGGATGCATTGTTTCAATGACCTGATTTATATTCACAGTGAAGCGCTCAAAGTTCCCTTCACATTATGCAAAGCCTCGCTCAATGCGCACTGAAGCTGAGAGAATGGGAAGCAGAACTTAAGCGTCTAGACACAAAGGTTCACGCTGTTCCTCACTAAAATAGATTGAGATCATCTGAAATCATCTCTGCCCCAGACCTCCAAACGTCTTATCTAACACATTCACATCCTCCACGGGAACCCGGAGCAGAGGCGATCCGCTTTTACCGAGAGTAACTCGTGCTAATGTTTCTCTCCAGGGTCCACCTGATGGCTGGGAGGGTTCCTGCGGGGGCCGAGCGATCTGCCGTCGCCATGGAGATGGAGGACACGTTTGTGCAGAACCTGAAACACGCAGCAGGTGTCCTCTCACAGGTGACCTCTGACCCCTTCACTGCATCCTGAGTCACATGGTAGAGGACCAGCGTGTGTTTATACGTAGGAGATTCTCTGTGAAGTTTTCTTTAGTCTCTACATTTCCGAATGACAACTGTGGTTTGGCTGTAGTTTTTGATAGAGTAAAGGGTTAATTCCTTTTACATGCTCAAGCTGTCAATCAATCATAGTAGCTTGTAAAAGCAAGAAATAGTAAAGCCTAAGCTAAGACCAGGGATGCACGATATATCGGCCACCGTATCGGTATCGGACGATATATGTTCATTTTCAAAGTTATCAGCCCCGATAAGAAAAGTTGGCCGATATATTAAAGCCGATAAATAACAGATTATTTCCTTCAGCTGAGAGACTTCAGATGCGCACTGTTCACCATTATGGTTCTGAATTGCTTGAAATATGATTGGAAACATTTAAAAAAAGGAAAATACAGTAAAGTGCAACATGCAAGTCTGTAATATCGGCTACATAAAAATTGAATGAGAACATCATTATTTAATTGTTGTGCTTGGTCATGGATTTTAATGGTGAGACTTTTGTTTTTGTAATCAGACTCTCAAAAATTAAATAAAAATGTGGGTTTTGATTTATCAGCCAATATATCTGTTATCACCTTTCAAATATAAAAAATTATCGGTTATCGGTCATGATTTTCATATCGGTGCATGCCTGGCTAAGACTGCTTATTTAATCAGTAATCACTACTAATTTATTCAAATATAACTAAATTAATTTATGCTTATTTATGCAACAATTGCGTTTAGTCGTCTGTCTTTATGTTCTAATTCAATACAATTTTCATTTCTTTCTTTTTACATTCCATTCCATAGACGCAATATTTGTCTTTTAGAATAAAAAAAAACTTTTGTTCAGCAAGGAGACATCGAATTAATCGAAAGTGACAGTAAAGACGTTTATAATGTTACAAAAGATTCCGTTTAAAATAAATGCCCTTCGTTTGAAAAATGAGGCAGCAAAACTGTTTTCAACTTTGATAATAATCATAAATGTTTCTTGAGTATCAAATAATAATGATTTCTGAAGGATCATGTGACTGGAGACTGGAGTAATGATGCTTTGGCTAAGCCCCGCCCCCCTTAGTTACTGTCGCTATGTCCGTCAAGCTACGCCGCTCTCACGCACACACCATGTTCTCAAGCAGTGAAAAATACATCGCGGAGCAGAGAGGAGACTGACAACAGGCTGACAGACCAGGTTACTTTTCGGTTACTTTTGATATTAAACATATTAAACAAAGTCTCACCTTTCAAATTTGGTCATTTTTAAAAAGAAATTTAAACAATAATGTTGGACTGTGGCAACACGGTTGGCGGTAACGTTAGTCACCATCAAAACTACCACAGCGTGTCTGTAACATTAACGTTAGGTGTTCGTATCTTGAATAACAAAGTTAGCTAACATCCAGCCGCTACTCAAAACAAACAATCCTGACTTACGTTAACGTTACGTGATAACTAAACTATCGCTAAGCTTGCTTGCTAGCACCTTTCTTCATTAATTAGGGTAACGTTAGAGAACCGAAATCATAACCTAACAGCATAACACTGTCTAACTAGTATAACTTCACATTAAGGTTAAAAGCAACATTTACTTTAGAGCACACGAGTGAGCTTGTTGAGGGGTTTAACGTAGCTGACTGTGAGGACGTCCACACAGTTTAATCCAAAGACGACACTTGTCAGGATTTGACTTCGGTTTTGGGAAGGAAAAAAACGGACACCCCCCTCCAACCTCTCTGGGAAACGCGTATCTGTGTTACAAATGCCCCAGGCACAACGTTTAACCATATTTTTGATAAAACTACGACGGTAATAGCCTGCCGAGACCCAAAATATGAGACGCCTGTGTTAAAGTCAATGGAGCGCTGTGAAAAAGTGTCGGACGTCTGTGGGAGCGCGTTCTTGGCTGCGCTGTGATTGGTCAATCTACATTCTAGGGTGTGGCTTAGCCAAAGGCGAATTCAGCTTTGATCACAGGAATAAATATAATTTTAAGATATATTAAATGGGAAAACATCAGCTGTCTCTCGTTATCTTGTTGTTCTTTACTGTACAGGAAGGCATGCTTGGACTGATTGAGCCAATCAACACCAGGATAACAGATCCACGATACTTCCTCCACTCCCCACACCAGGGTAAGACATTTCTTTCCCCATGGATGATTGTGTATTTGGATTCCAGATTGTTTACGCGTGTGTTTTTGTCCCGTAGCCGCAGGGATTCTCCAGAGAGTCGGTCATCCCAGCATCAGGATGCAGATGGTGAGCGAACACACTTTCTGCAAAGCCTTTTAGTTCTTCCCTGAAGTCAAGGGTTTTATTTCATCATTATTCATGCAGCTTTTGCAATCTTAAATTAATCGAGAGACATCAAATAGTTGTACTTTTTTCAGGATTATTGAAAAGGAAAACGACTGAAGGTGATTCTAAACGTTGAAGTGACTTGACAAACCTGGTCTTATATATTCATAATTTTAACTGTTATTATTTTATTTTTATGTTTCAACCCTCTAGAAAAGATGGAAGCTTGTATTCACCACAGAATATAAACGTAGAATTGTGAGATTTAGGGTACATTTACACAACAGCAATGTACTAAAAACTGAAACGTTTTTTTCTTTGCCGTTTTTCATGTATAGACGACAACATTGCCGAAATGATCCCGTTCACACGGATCAGTGGAAACGACTAAAAACGCTGTATTCTGCCAGGCCAGTAGATGGCGATGTCACTTTGTAAAGAAACATTACGCGCCTATAGAGAGCCCAAGTCCCTCCCCTTCCGGTCGACCACCATGGGACCTTATTTCGGAAAAATATTGTATGGTAGTCAATGGCGAGAGACAACAAATATTTTGATCTCGTTTGAATTGTGCCCTGAATTACACATATGATGTTTGTCAATTTAAAAGATACATTTTTTAGTCAAGAAAGTCGCAGTTTGATGTAAAACTGTTGAGGTATAAGACTGTGAAAATACGTAATTACAAAGACTACAAACCCCAAAGGCGCACATTTTCTCTCAATGAATGAAGCTAACTTTACTGAAGCTAACTTTACTGAAGCTAACTTTACTGAAGCTAAAGCTAACTTTACTGAAGCTAACATTACTGAAGCTAAAGCTAACTTTACTGAAGATAACATTACTGAAGCTAACTTTACTGAAGCTAACATTACTGAAGCTAACTTTACTGAAGCTAAAGCTAACTTTACTGAAGCTAAAGCTAACTTTACTGAAGCTAACTTTACTGAAGCTAACTTTACTGAAGCTAACATTACTGAAGCTAACTTTACTGAAGCTAAAGCTAACTTTACTGAAGCTAAAGCTAACTTTACTGAAGCTAACTTTACTGAAGCTAACATTACTGAAGCTAACTTTACTGAAGCTAAAGCTAACTTTACTGAAGCTAAAGCTAACTTTACTGAAGCTAACTTTACTGAAGCTAAAGCTAACTTAACTGAAGCTAAAGCTAACTTTACTGAAGCTAACGTCTGTCATTGTTTCTATAGTCTTACGTTATAATCGTAACGTTACGCCGTCATGCCTGAGTGTTTTTGTACCAGACTGCACTTACTCTTCTGTTTTATGACAAACTTTCTTGACTTTCAGAGTTATCTTTTAAATTGACAAACACCATATGTGTAATTCAGGGCACAGTTCAGACAGAATAAAAAGATAAGTTGTCTCTCGCCATTGACTACCATACATATATTTTTTCCGAAATAAGGTCCCATGAGCCGGAAGCGGAGGAGAGGGACTTCTATAGACATGTGCATGACGTCACTGTTTTCATAAATTCACGTTTTTGTAGTTTACACAGAGACATAACGGTATCTCTTCAAAAACTTGCACTTTGAAACCGTTTTCAAAAGTTTGTGTTTTCAGGTTCCTAAACACCATCGTTAATTAATATTATTCAGTACTTGAGTACAATGTAACTACGTCACCTTCAAATAAAGTTTAACCAAAGTTTAAGTTGAAAACGGTGTTGTGTAACAGGACCCTAACATGCAATTGTGAGAAAAAAAGTAATATTTGTGAGATAAAAAGTCATTACCTTTTTTATGCCGTGGTGAAAACAAGCTTCCATAAGAAACCGCATTGCAATCCACTATAAAACCCCCCACAAAAACCCCCAGCAACCACATAGTGGAAACACTCACGTTTTCTGTTAGAATCCAGTTATCTGCTCTTTCATCCTGTTGTGTTCGGCGTTTGAACTTAATTTGTGTCGTGTTTGTAGCAGCGGTGAGAAACGAGCGTCATGTGAAGTCGTTTTCACTGCACACGCGGATAATAAAATCACTTTCAGCGCTCTTTGAATAAATCATAAGAGGGGAGTTTGTGGAGGGACACTGGTGCATTAGGCAGATGCTGTGCTTGTTTCCAGACGGAGGAGGAGTGTTTCAGAAAACACAGTGAAGATGATCAACCGCAGAACACAAGCAGATGTGTGACTTCAGATTCTCTCCTTTTGCAGGACCTCTACCACTGGCAGATCATGGATGGAAACTTAACGCAAAATATACGCAAATACTTACCAATGACAGGTAAATGTGGGACTCTTTAAGTCAGCATGAAATTAGAACTTATCTTACACTCTTAAAGCCAATTCACAGCGAACACACAGTCACCAGTCACATGACACTTCTCAGAAAACAAGCTCTGACGGATGCTAACGGACAGGGGTAACACCAGTTTTGGGTGTAATGCATATCTAAGTAACTAATTAGTCATTTAACTACTTTTCCCTTGAAAAAGTAAGGGATTACTCTAATTGTTTTCTGTCATTTAATTACAGTTAAATCTGATGCAATTGCATTACCGTAAACACTTTATAGACTATTGAACAATTATATATCAAACGATTAAAATGTATATTTCTTTATATGGAAAATAATAATTTTAAGAATAATTTATGCAATTTTATATAGAACAGTTTCATGTCTATCCTTGGATTGTTCAACTGGTTGAGGTTTTGAGATTTAGAAAGTAATAAGTAATGTAATACTTTTAAGAGAGAACAGTAATCTAATTACACTGTTGAAGATGTAATTAGTAGCTAGTAATGAATTACCTTTTTAAAGTAATGTACCCAACACTGGGTGACACACTAATCCCACAAAACTTGACTAAGTGTCTGTCAGCGCGGTGTGAACTGGCCTTTAAAAATAAATGTTCTCTATTGGCATTGATGGTTCTATGAAGACCCTTTAACATCCATGGAACATATTCAATGCACAAAAGCATCTTTATAGTGGAAAAGCTTCTTTATATATATATATATTTTAAATGTTCTGCAAAGTAATAAAAAAAGGTTATTTTAAGAGTGGATCACTCAAAGGTTCTTTGTGGAACCGAACATGATTCCTCTGTGGCACTGCTGCAAAACCTCCTTTTGGAAACTTTATTTTAATATCTGTTCCTGGTTTTAATGTAAGAAAGTTACATAAATCGTGCAGTCTTATGAATCATACTAATGTGTCAGTCATTTCTACATCAGTGTTATTTTAGTATCATACCATTATGTTTATGTAAATATTTTGAATTAATTTTATTTGAATATTTTCTGTTTTCATTTTAAGCTTGGCGAAAGTTTTTGTAAATTTGTTGTGCGTGTTAGACATTTTAAAGTTTTAGTTTATTTCAAGAAATGTAATTTTTGATGGTAATAGTTTGAGCTTTAGTTAACGACAAGAACCCTGCTCTAGGAAGATCTGTCAATGCACTCGTCACATGTTTCTCGCGGTCACAGGCCACATCCAGATCGCTCAAGTTCCCGACCGGCACGAGCCGGACAGCGCTGGAGAGATCAGCTTCTCGTTCCTCTTTAAACTGCTGGAGGAGCTGGACTATCAGGAGTACATCGGCTGCGAATACAAACCTCGGGGTGAGTGAAGGAAAGCACGCTTTATGAGCTTTAAAATGGCTCTTGTTTTTATTATTAATGTTACAGGATGAAACCTCCATGAATTTTTAAGATGAAAATAATGTTGCACAAAAAGAGCTTAAGAGATATTTTCTTATACTGTACATGATTAACCAAAAAGGCTAACTTGCATTCATATCCTATCCTCAAAACTTTAAGTTGCAAAGAGAGTGAAATATGATTCTTGGTAATTCATATTTGTAAATGTGATTCTCCAGGTTCCACGGAAGCGGGTCTGGACTGGGTCAAAAGATACTGGAACGATCACAACTGAGGACCAATTTAACTTCTTAAATTCATGCATTTTCTAAAAGGGCACCATGTATTAAAATGCCAAGACTGTCATTTTCCACAGCTTAAAACGGACTCCCATGTTCAATCGTTTTATGCATATTTCACTTGTGCGAGGCTGTCTATGAAATAGCACTGGACATAAAGAACACGTGTTTTAATTTAAGATTTATTGTCAAGCGTTTTTTCTTACAAACCAGCCTCTATTTACATAATGTACAAATTTCAGTTTCAGACATTTGAATTGCTAATTAACATTCTAGCGTTTTAAATAAATCAATCTTCCAAAAATTTCCAGTGTCCTTCAAGAAAACAAAACAGTAAAACACATTATTCTTCAGTTTTTGTCACTATGGGAGTTACATTTGGTTTCGTGTCAAAGGTTTCCCACGATCTTCGCGCATCTAGTGTCGTCTGGTTAGTAGGAGTACTCGTTACGCCGCCCATGATGATGAATGTACAGGAAGAGCATGCAACGATTCAAGAGGTTCTTCTTGAGAGGTAAATATGATACACAAGCTCCCATCAACTTCATAAGATAAAACAAAGGCATAAAGGCACTTTTGGGATGATGAAATGGCAGTAAAGACAACTATGTTGCAGAAAGTGATGCATTATGGGGCACAAAACTATCCAACCTGCAGCAACAGCTGTTTCTCGAGGAGCGCGGATGAAACCTTCAGACTTTGCGTAAGCCGAATCGAATGCGCACAGGCTTCAGAGACATCATCAACAGCTGAGAGGAGGTGGAGAATAAACAGCACAAATGAACACTCAGACTACAGGAGGACAGCATGGCTTTGACAAACCAGTGCAGTCTCACACACCACCACATCCCTCCCAGTTAACCGCACTTACATCAACAGGGCAGTTATCCTGTGCAAAATGATGGCAATTTAATTGCTTAGATGGATGCAACCTGTTCGACGCAGCACGCATACACACACGAGATGCATTGAGTGTGTGTCTCAATGCTGAATCTGAGACTGAAAGAAACACACGCTCACAGCAGGCCTGTCCAGAGGTTGAAGCACGCGGTGTTGATGACCGACTCCAGATGGTGGTACATGGAGACCAGCTGTGGTGGAGGACTGCTGCTCGGCTGACTCTGAGCGGGCAGCGGCTCTCTGAACACAACCTTCAGACTCTACAGAAGACGACAACGACAGGGTGAGACACTGGGATCAGGTTTGACATGTCACATTTCGCCCCCTCCCCCCATAAAAAACACACAGATTGCAGCTTATTTAAAGGATCATTTTGGAATAATGACATTTCATTTACTTTCATGCAAATAAAAGCACACTATAATGGAAAAATAAAGCTTTTTTTTTAGCATGAAACCTATAATGTATGCATCATAATAGTATTTGTTGTACTGCTTTTAAATAATTATTACAAATAAATATATTACAATACTTCATTGTAATATTGTCAAGACTCTCACTGCATCGCAATGATGAGAATCATCATTAAGAATGAATGATAATTACGAAAAACAATGCATTATGGTAATGATATTGTAATTTTAGGAGAAAAAGAAAGTTTCAATTTTCTCTACTGAATATATATATATATTTTTGTGTGAAATGTTACCTGAAACTATTTTTGTTAGAATTCACTCAGGGTAAGAATAAACTAATTATAACATTACACATAACATAACATTATAATATAATATATAAAAAATAAAATAAAACAAAACTCACAGTTTTTCCTGCCTGTGTGTCCAGAAAGACGAGCACAAAACAGTCAGTGAACTTCTGGTTCAGGACAGCCTGGAAGAGAGAGTTTAGATGAGATGTTTCTTTTCATTTTTAAATTTAACCTTCTTCACAATCCATTTAACTTGGATTGGTGTTCAGCATTTGGAAACAGCGTTAACATGGTTTCTGTTTGTATGGAGGGTGAAATGATCATCTGTTCAGGAAATCTACATAAACACACATCATCTCTGATTACAGGATGAAGCATGAAGTGCGTCTGATGAGCTCTTGAGTGTTCGCTCACAGGCACTGGAGGTCTCATAATGTACCACGGTTTACCACGCGCTTCATTGGCTTTGAGTAACTGAGTTCAATGCCCTTCCAGGACAATAATGATTTAAGAGCACTTCTTGTCTTGTAACGTACCATGACATGTCCAACGTGACCTCTGCTAACATCTCACACAGGCACATGACCCGACTGTACAGCCGGAGCGCCAGGCTCATGTGCAATGCTGAACACTAACAGTGATGATCTGGACGGTGCATATAAAAAAAGACTTGTTTCTACTAATCTTGCTCTTATATTCATCACAAAAATCAGTTTCCACAAAAGTGTGAAGCAGCACAACTGTTTTCAACATTGATAATAATCAGAAATGTTTCTTGAGCAGATAATCATCATATTAGAGTGATTTCTGAAGGATCATGTGACACTGACGACTGGAGTAATGATGCTGAAAATTCACTTTTACAGGAACATCACAGGAATAAATTATATTTTACGATATATTACCATAGAAAACAGCTATTTTTAATTGTAACAATATTTTACAATATTACTGTTTTACTGTAATTTTGTTCAAATAAATGCAGCCTTATTGAGAATAAAAGACTTGGGGCCAGATTTACTAACAGCTTACTAACCCTCCTTAGGCGTTAAAAAACTACTGTCAGGATTTATCAAAGACACGCAGTGAAAAATTAGCACTGAAAAGACGCGGACAGGGTTATTTTTGCGGCTGACCTTGCATATGCATTTATGGTGCGTTCACGTGCTATGGAAAATATGATATTTTCCACTTGTGAACTGGTCCAGTGTGTTGCGTTCAAGTGCTTTTGTTGTCGTAATGTGGTAAAAAGATGGAGATCCAGACCTGTTATTTAGCTAAAGCTATTTTAGATTGCTTAAGTCATCTGCTACAGCAAGAAGATGATTTATTAAACCTCAAACGGTAAATTAATATGCTGTATATTTTCTAGATCATGAATAGAACATATTTTTTACCATTCGCGTTGCTCTCCGCCATTTTGAAAAGGTCAAAGGTTATCATCTCTGCAACTCGTGCATCAAAATATTCTACAAGCTGCCCAGTGGAAAATACCACATGAGGGGGTGTTCATGTGCATTTTCCACGTCGGCTTTTAGTATTTACCATAATTACTAGGGGTGTAACGATATTCGAACCGAACCGAAAAACCGCGATACAGAACACACGATTCGAATCGCGATACTCTCATTGCGTACCGAACACGCCCCTCCCCGCCCCCTGCTACCCCGGCTCAATGGACCTCATGTCTTGTGTACAGTACACAACAAATTCAGTTTTGTAGCCTAATAACCACCATTAACACCAAATAACAAGCTCCGTGTTTTGTTACTTTCGATAATAAGCAAGGTGTAATCTTTCAAATTCTGTCTATTTGATCACGAAATTCAAACAATAAATAGCGTTTTGGCGCTCTTTGATGTGGCGTGACAGATCGCTGTAGGCCTACTAAGCTCCTCATTTCAAGCGGCAGCGCGGCGCGCGGGTAAACGCGATCATCTCTTCCTCAGTTACAGAATGGACACCTGAAGGTATGTTGAAAGATGCAGTATACTTACTGAAAGGCATCATAACTCGTGTAATCGCTCAATCAGTGTTTCAGCAGCGGAAAGACGTCAATAAAACAGCATAGCTTGTCACTAGCATTATATTTACCTCAACAGCCAAGTGATTCAGTGTCCACAACTTTGGTTCCTATAAATGAACTCTTGCACTAAATAAATGCACCATGTTAGCCTATATATTATATTTTACTTAACCTGTTAATGATATCTTGATTATTTAATGTATGTTTAAAATATCTTTCATGAAAATGAAAACTGTGTAAATTATTATATTTCAATAACAAAATAGAGTAAAAACACAAGTTAATGCAAAAACTGCCTTATGTTCAGTTTACATGTTTTCATACAATGTGTTGTGTGTTGATTATTATATCTAAAAAATAAATAGCATCTGAATTTAGGTTAAAAGTCTAGGCTACAACCTTTAATGTTATAGTAATGTGCGGCTCCCTATATAGTTTACAGATTTAGCAGATTTTTTTTAATCCTTGTGAAACGTTTAATTGTAATTGAATTAATTTAAAGAAAGACCATTTTTTCGTTAAACCACTGTTTAAAAAAAAGAAAAAAAAAGAAGCAATTTTAGCTTTCTAAACCGAACCGAACCGAACCGAGACGTCAAAACCGTGGGAAAACCGAACCGTCAATTTTGTGTATCGTTACACCCCTAATAATTACCATAGCACGTGAACGCACCTTCAGTCCGCGTGTCCACCGAAGCGTTTTTCCACCCGCCTGGCGTATGTTTTCAATTGTTTTCAATGGGAGCACCGCGTTTTTTAAACGCCATGAGCGTAACGAGGCGATGAGCGTTTTTTTTCACGCTGGACCGCCGGGCGTTTTTTTACCGGTCGACGAGAGTTGAAAAATGTTCAACTTTGGATAAAACGCAGCGCTCATCACTGTCACTTTTTACCCAGCCGTCCAAGCCAGTGTTGCCAACTATTTTTAAAGGAAAGTAGCTAAGGTCTTCCCTAAAAGTCGCTAAATGTCGCTAGATGACGTCATATGTCAATTAGCATATTAATGAAGTCATCGCGTCGTACTTGCGTTCTGTCAGCCTAGTGCGTTTTCTCTCTAAATGAATGCTCTATTTAATATAATATAGCCGAATGTCAAATAAAGCTGTTCTCATTTCCTATTTTTTGTTGTTGTCAGACCATAGAACGAGTAGCTATAATATAGTGATTGATTACATTTTGTATAGGCCTATGTGGAACATTATCTGAATTGAGAGAGTTAGGGAACCGGATGAACTAAGCTCTGTGATAGTGAGTGTTACAAGTAATAAGCACAAGAAAAGAAATAAAATGAAAATGGTCAAACTGAATTCTTTAAATATAAAACAAAAGAAATGCAGATAAGTGATAAGTCCGTGGAAAAACACTTCTCATTCGCGTCTGTCAGCGGCCGTGCGCTCCTCTCAGCCATTCACTGAACAGGGGAGACGCAGCTAGAGAGAAAGCAAGACCTCGCGCTCGCAGGACAGTGCTGGCAAGATTTGGAGGTTACTGAGGTTTGTCCAAAAAGTCGCTAAAATTGTCGCTAGTCGCTTTTTTGAAAAAATGTCGCTAAAGGGGTCTAAAAAGTTGCTAAAAATAGCGACAAAGGCGCTAAGTTGGCAACACTGGTCCAAGGTGGAGGAGGGGCGGGACTAACACCACACCGACCAACTGTCACAACATTCTTTCTGTACAAAGACATCAACCAGCAGAGCTAACCGAACAAAATGGATGAAAAATAATTTTTTAGTATGAAACAAATTATCTGCAAAATCAGTTACAAGTAAACTGTGCTGCGGATATTCTGTATCATAGCAACGAAACGTCTCAACGGAAAAAAACGCTGCGCTGCCAAAACGCTCTCAAGCGCCCACAGCTAGGCGTTTTCAGCTGGCTAACAACGCTTTGGTGGACACACGGCCTTATAGGAGTTTCGCTTTCAAATGCAATATTTATGAGAGGAAAGCGTTTAAATGAATCATGCAAGGTGATTTACTAAGGTTTGCGCTCGTCAGGGTTCTCTAGTTTTATCAAAAGCTTGGAGTGAGATCACATGCGGTTAGGGGAGGAGCCTAAATAGAGCCCCGCCCCCAATTTTACCCATTGTTCATAATTAACCAGCAAAAATTTAAATTATAACAATTGGTAAATCTGATAAATGACAGAGCAATTCATCACATCAAATATAGGCCTACTCTTTAATGTTATATTTCAAAATTAGGCTACAAATGTATAACAAATTGCTCCAAAATGTTTGGAAAAACAAATATTTTTGCATTTTTTCCCTGACATCTTTGAAAAATACAAATGCAATGGCAATGATTAGGCTAATGTATGTTTTGACAGGATATACAATATTACCAAGAGCACTCTGCTTTAGCCTTAATGTAACTAGAAATACTATTAATACAGTATAATATAGAATTCAAAATAAACTGAAGAAATACATCTTCATTCCTTCCCATACCCAATAACATTTCCTTAGCCAAACTGAGCCAAAGCTTTTGGCCTGGTTGCAAAGCAGTTGTAGAGTTTTTGACTGCATCAATAATGTATATACGATGAGCTATATATTAAATGTTCTAGAACTTCTAGTCTAAAAATGTTAGGCGAGCTTTCTTCCAACTTACTTTCTCCATCACGACGTGTGTTCGCGCGATGTCGCGGTGGCCGAACTTCCGTGTGTGTTCGCGGACTTCGCGCGTCTATAAGTTGCCTAGTAACGAACGCAATCTGGCCGAGATGCGGACGCGCTGGCGGCAGGAAACTTATCTTTGTGTGCATGCGCCTCGTATACAACGTTATATATAAAGCTTGCAGGACAACTTGGTTGGCATTGCCTTTTCAGCGTGAGAAATACACGGTGTGGCGTGTGAGCGTGTGAACTGGTTGAATTGCGTGTGTCTCACGGCCAATGCGTGAGACTTGAGAACCCTGGCGCTCGTCAATTTACTGGTATTTGCGCCATTATTTACCAAAAGCATGTTTTAACCAGATGGTAATATGCGCTGCTCTTGGTAGATTGTGTTGGTCATTATGGAAATGATCCGCTGCGTCTGTTCTTTCATTTGTGTGTCGTCAGTAGATCACACACTGAACTTTAAAACTTTACACTCCCATCTGTGTTTTGTTCTCATGATAATTTGCCCTGTTTAGTAAATCTGGCTCTAAATGTCTCGTCCCCTGGTAAGTGTGTGCATCTCTTACCAGGTACTGAATGCCACTGTCGTCTTTAAAGTGTCTGCAGTTTTGTGAGAAGCGTGACAGCAGAACTTTGATGAGACTCTGGTACCAGGCGGGACTCATATTCAGGAAACAGTCCTAAAAAACAAAATCACAAGAAATGTTTTTGAAACAACATGAGGGTGAGAAAATTGTGAGAGAATTCTTATTTTACATTTTTATCAAGATTATTCCTTTTTTTTTTTGCATAGATAAAAAACCTAGCAAACAGACCACTATTCTAATGGTAAAATTTTTGTTCATATGTATGCTCTAAATGTATATGTTTGATAGGTGATTTGATATACATTTTTATATATCTATGTAAAAAAAAAAAAAATAATCTCGACAAAAGTGCATATATATGTATATAGTTTGCGCTGTTTTGTATTATACGCATACATATGCATATTACCGTTTCATTTATGTTGCATAATAAAATCGATGTGTACATTTTAAACTTAAACTAAAAAGTTGTGGAAAAACAGATGCCTGTTTGAAAAGCCTTTGGGGTCCTGAAAGACTGGACCAGAATATTTCCCTTGAAATTAGACGAGTCTGTGGATATTTTTCACATTAGACTTCATACAGGATCTGACTGCGAAAGCTGCAAACGCTTCAAGTAAGCAAAACCACAGGAAGGCAGTTTTCACATGCTGGTTGTGGGCGGCAGTGCATTTTTAAAAATATGTAATTTGCAGCAACTTTCTCCTGGTCTGATATCACAGTGGGAGTACATCTCTACTTCCTTTGTGAGCCTGTATCGGTTTGACAGCGGTATACATCATCCGAGCGCTACGATTAGCATTAGCAGTCGCGGCACAGGAGCCGCTCGGCTCAGTAACATTGACTAAGCGGTTCTGCTCTCGTGAAGGGAATACAGAAGTGAGCGGCGTGTGAATACATGAGCAATCTAACAGCATTGATATGCAGGATTGGGGAGACGGGGGGAAACTGAGGCTACAGCGAGTGTCACGTATGGAGGAAACATTGCATCTCATTCTCACAGAGTTCAGATATACACTCACCTAAAGGATGATTAGGAAGGAACACCTGTTCAATTTCTCATTAATGCAATTATCTAATCAACCAATCACATGGCAGTTGCTTCAATGCATTTAGGGGTGTGGTCCTGGTCAAGACAATCTCCTGAACTCCAAACTGAATGTCAGAATGGGAAAGAAAGGTGATTTAAGCAATTTTGAGCGTGGCATGGTTGTTGGTGCCAGACGGGCCGGTCTGAGTATTTCACAATCTGCTCAGTTACTGGGATTTTCACGCACAACCATTTCTAGGGTTTACAAAGAATGGTGTGAAAAGGGAAAAACATCCAGTATGCGGCAGTCCTGTGGGCGAAAATGCCTTGTTGATGCTAGAGGTCAGAGGAGAATGGGCCGACTGATTCAAGCTGATAGAAGAGCAACTTTGACTGAAATAACCACTCGTTACAACCGAGGTATGCAGCAAAGCATTTGTGAAGCCACAACATGCACAACCTTGAGGCGGATGGGCTACAACAGCAGAAGACCCCACCGGGTACCACTCATCTCCACTACAAATAGGAAAAAGAGGCTACAATTTGCAAGATCTCACCAAAATTGAACAGTTGAAGACTGGAAAAATGTTGCCTGGTCTGATGAGTCTCGATTTCTGTTGAGACATTCAGATGGTAGAGTCAGAATTTGGCGTAAACAGAATGAGAACATGGATCCATCATGCCTTGTTACCACTGTGCAGGCTGGTGGTGGTGGTGTAATGGTGTGGGGGATGTTTTCTTGGCACACTTTAGGCCCCTTAGTGCCAATTGGGCATCGTTTAAATGCCACGGCCTACCTGAGCATTGTTTCTGACCATGTCCATCCCTTTATGGCCACCACGTACCCATCCTCTGATGGCTACTTCCAGCAGGATAATGCACCATGTCACAAAGCTCGAATCATTTCAAATTGGTTTCTTGAACATGACAATGAGTTCACTGTACTAAAATGGCCCCCACAGTCACCAGATCTCAACCCAATAGAGCATCTTTGGGATGTGGTGGAACGGGAGCTTCGTGCCCTGGATGTGCATCCCACAAATCTCCATCAACTGCAAGATGCTATCCTATCAATATGGGCCAACATTTCTAAAGAATGCTTTCAGCACCTTGCTGAATCAATGCCACGTAGAATTAAGGCAGTTCTGAAGGCGAAAGGGGGTCAAACACAATATTAGTATGGTGTTCCTAATAATCCTTTAGGTGAGTGTATGTGGATGTGTGAGGTACAGATGTGAGGAGGCCAATCAAACTATAGAAAACACAGAAAGGAGGATCAGGAGGAGGTGAAGAATTCAGAAAGCGGAAAACCATCAATATGGTCATAAGCGTTTTCGCTCACAGCACACACACACATGTGGTTGGGAGTTGAGAACCCGTTCCTATTCAGAACTTGTAACATTGTCTAAGGGTGTGTTCACACTTGGCATGTTTGCTTGGATTGAAACGAACTCTGGTGCGATTGCTCTGTTATTGGGGTTATTTGAATGTGAACGCTGCCATCAGAACCAAACAAGCGGACTGACACGCTGAAAAGATGGGTTTTGATTCGTTTAAAATGTCTTTGGTCCATGTTGCGTTCATATTTCAGTCGAACCGCACCAGAGTTCGTTTGGAAGTGGACCGAGACTCATCTTTCCAGCGTCTCGGTCCGCTTGTTTGGTTCGGATGGCAGCGTTCACACTTATTCAAATAAAACGCACTAACAGAGCAATTGCACCAGAGTTCGTTTCAAGTTCACTGCCATCCGAAAACTGATGATTTGACTCAGAATACTTTTTATAAGCTCTGTGATTTCTCAGCTGGGCAAAATATCATCTTATCTGAACACACATTCGAAAAGAGCTCATTTAGCCAATGCTTAGCGAACCACTACTAAATATATAATTTCCCCAACTACAAGTGTGAACACACCCTAAAAGACACTGAAACCAAAACGATTTTCATTATGTCATTTTTTTCCAAAACTGTAATAAAATACTGCATGAATTGGTCAATAGGGGTCAATTGACCTCTCCCTTATTTTGGAAGAGGAAATTTGACAGAAATAACTGTACAGATTTAAGTTAAAGTTAAGTTAATTAAGCTATTAAAAATTACAGATACAGAAATAAATGTATAAATAAACGATATTTATTATTATTATTATTATTAATAATGGATAATTAATTTATGTATAATTTATTCTGTGTCATATACACATTTATTTACTTACACTATTGTTTAAAAGCTTGGGATCAATAACGTTTTTTGTTGTCGTTGTTGAACGAAATCAATACTTTTATTAAGCAAGGATTCATTAAATGAATTAAAGTGACAGGGAAGACATTTATTATGTAAAAAATATTCTATTTCAAATAAATGCTGTTCTTTCTATTCATCAAAGTATCTTGAAGAAAAGGTTTAAAAAAATCATTTGAATGGTAGTGCATCATCACTAAATGATAAATGAATGTATTATATTTTACAACTCCAGTTCTCGATTATGTCATCCTCTATATCTGTTGCGCTCAGGCAAACACAGTGCTGTCTGCTGGCATGATCGGCACATTTACAGTACAGCATCTACGGCTGTGTAATCTCATCACGAACGAGCACCCTGTTGGCAAACGATGTGGAGAGTGAATCTGTGCGCATGTTGGTCCAGGAGGGATAATTTATGCTGTAAATAAGGAACGGAGTGTAATATTAAAGGGCTGATTTCCTGTGCTAATTAGCTGATGTTTATTGTGATGAGTAGAGCGCATGTTTTCCCCACGGAGCGGCGCATTAGCATGTTTGTTGTCAGCCACCTATCAGAAGAACTGTACAGAGCCACTCGCTGATCAAACCATCCTGAATACACTGTGGAACGAAGGAAAAACATGCAATTTTCTAGGGGTTTCCTAAAGACTGACTTGAGTGTGTACAGGGTATAATATAATCTACCCACAAACAGGGACTAGGGTTATAATATAACCTGTTCAAATCCATTGAGCATGTTGAAAAAGAAAAAAATGACCCTATTCAGACCATATTTGTACCTATTCGTGGAAAGTGCCTGCTAGAGAACGAAGAGAAAGGAACATGAAATGTGAGATGAATGGGTGTGAAAGTCGCTCTCAGAGGTGAAGGACAGTGTGTTTTCATACCAGCTGTGGGTCGATCTCAGCGACAGATCTGCTTTGCACAGCGTCCAGTAGCTCCTCCAGTTCACCGAAGGCCAGTTTGCTGAGTTTGAGTTTATCCAGGGCCAAGTGCTCTCCGTGAAAGAGCCTCCTCCAGAGGTTATCCCTCCGGCAGTGGCCCATGGCCTGCTCCACGCTGCTCTGAATCTGCCGGCGCGCAGACATCACCTCAGAGTTGAGCAGGGGGAAGAGAGGGGACATGAAGAAGAGCCCCTGAGAGTCGTCGGTGTCTCCGAGCCCGGCCTGACCCGCGTGCAGGAGGTTCTCCATGTGCTCTGACTCAGGGCTGGCTGCAGGGCTGATGGGGGTGCTGGTCTCCTCCCACAGGTCCAGGTCAGGGTCCCGGGTCTCCATTCGCTCCGCACGGCCACTGAGGTCACCGGGGTCACGGTGGATCTGAGGAAGCTTCTTAAATCGACGCATGTCTGCAGTCAAACGTGGGAACAGCTCTCTTTGACTGGTCATGATCACGTAGAAACGAAGCCTGAAACCATTTAAAACGGAAAAAAGTCGGACTTTTGTTTTAGTAAAGAGCTTTTTTCTACAGTGCACATTATTCCAAAGTTTTCTTTTATAACCTGTAATGAAAACTTTCTCTTTTCTGCTGACAGCTCCAAGGCCATGCAGTTGGGGAAGAATATTCACATTATGTATTAATTAATATGACCTAAAATAAATAAATTAATATGATCTAGAATATGTTTAATAATAATAAAATTTTTATTTATTATTTTATTTATTACTAATTAGTATTGATATGAATATATATGAATATGATTTATTAATTACTATCTATAGTAATGTTATAGATAATATTTATAATTATCTAATAATAACAGTATTATTTACTAATTATTCATATTTATACCAATTATTTGAATTACTTTAATTATTAGCATTCATAATAAATAATATTACAATTACCATTTTAATTGTAATGTTAAAGATAACAATTATTAATAAATATTTCTAGAATATTTATTGTTTATACTAATTTATTATTATTTATATTTATTTGTAGAAAACATTTATGATCATTATTCATAATATTTTATTAATGTTTACTATAAAATGTTATGGATAATACTATTATATTATTTATTTATAATTTTAAATGACAAACATGGGTAGAAAAGGATAAACTCCACTTAAAAGTCCCAGCCTATATTATTTTGCTCTGATTATTCTGTTTCACACATAAAATACTTAAAGTATTACAGAAGTACAGAAGTTAAATACGTTGCAAATGTTGTTTCCTAACCCTAACTGCACTGAGTGATCCACCTAAGTGGCGTTTAACCCAGTATTCCTCGTATGCTTGCAGCGTCACACACCTGAGCAGGTGTCGCTCTCCTTCAGACTGCTCCTCAAACGGGGCGGCGTTATGACACACCAGCAGCGACACATCAAAGTCATCATGGTGTCGTAATCCCTCCAGGTCTTTAAATGAGCCAGAGCTTAAAGAGAACGACATAATTATTAGAATATACAAATATAAATTATAACATCACCGGTCTCACTTTATATTAAGTGGCTTTAAGTACCTTGTACTTACATCGAAAAGTAAGTACAATGTACTTATTGTGTTGATGTTGTATTGTAAAACACTTTTGCTGCTACTGAGGTGTGACACGGGTGAGGTTAGTGACAGGTGTGTGTGGTATGGGTCGGTTTAAGGGTGGGTTAAGGTGTAAGGGAAGGGTCAACAGTGCAATTACAAATGTAATTACATAAATTAATTACAGCTGTACTTACATGCTGGTATTTTTCAAATATAACTACAATGTAAAAACATGTATGTACACAATAAGTCTATTGTATCAAATTATTAATTTCAATGTAAGTACATAGTACTTAACGCCACTTCATATAAAGTGGGACGACATCACCTGCTGCAATAAGTCAGAATTTCACAAAGTACAAAGTATAATATTAATTGCATTGGGATATGTGAATATAGGGCGAAGGAATTTTTGGTGCAAAATGAAAAAGTTTGGTTGGTGTTAAAGGGGTCATATAATGATACATGCACTTTTACAAGTTGATTGTACTGAAATGTGTGTTGGCAGTGCCTGTACACAACCATCATAAAATGTTAAAAATCCATCCAGTGGTTTTGTTTTAATCTCCTTATATGTTTTCCCCTGCCTCAAATCGAGCCGTTCGACCGTGTGACGTCACAAGCTCGGAAGCCCCTCCCACTATTGTTGATTGACAGCAGCGTTTCAACACAGACCCGCCCTCGCTCGTGAGAGCTGTCAATCATAGTCTGCGCGGTCATTGTTGATATGCTGGAGCACTGTGTATGAGCAGAATGGCATCTAAGCGATTGTGGTGTTCTGTTCTTGGGTGTAATAACGAACACAGTCATTTTAATGTTCCTAAATCCGAACCGCTGAAGACGCAGTGGCTGAGTTTTGTTTTCGAAGGGAATATTCCCCACGAGCAACGTCAATGCGTTCATTTTTGCGCGAATCATTTCTCAGCAGACTGCTTTATAAAGGAGGGTCAGTATAAAGCTGGTTTTGCTAAGAAGCTGCTCCTGGATAAAGGATCGGTACCAGATATTCGTGTTCCTGCTGAACCTCCAGAAGAACTGAAGTGAGTGTAACGTTATTAACCTTTATATTAATATTTATATTAATCTTTGCAAATCGCTAGCAGCACGCTTCACGATGAATGCGTCGGTTTACACTCTGGGTACATTACGGCATGTTTTCTATGTACGACGTTCTCAATATAATTCCTAATCCCACGTTTATACTGAACAACGCGTTATGGTTATTGTGTTATTGTGTTACAAACGGTGTATGCACAGAACAGAGAGGCGGAGTCAGCAAAGCTCATTATCATTTAAAGGCATATGCACTGAAACAGCGTGCTGAAATCAGAGCTGTTTTTGACCAAGTAAAATAAGTGTTTTCTTACAATACTAATGAGAATTTTTAATTAAAGTATATTACAAACTTTTAATTTAGACCCTAAAGAATCATATTAGCTTGTACAAAAATGGCATTATATGACCCCTTTAAAAATGATGGTATGTTTGTTATCTTGCTATGAATATAAAATTATATATACACATATACTGGAACTATTTAGAGCTATATAAGGGGTGGGAAAAATAATGAGCTTCTGCTTCATCCCGCTCCTTTTCGAACATACTGTTTAATATTGTTATAATACTTTATAGATTTTTTTTTCGGTTTGTGTGAACATACTTATTATATTTATTTTATTTGTATATTTTTGTTGTTCGAAATAAAAATAAAGAAAGAAAATAAAGAAATACCTGTTCCACAGAGCGACCAGCGCATACTCATGCAGGTCTGTGCTCGGCGCCCCCTTTTTGTTATCAGTTGTAACTGCAGCCTTAGACATGCGCAAGGGCTTCATCCCATAAGTCCCAGCGTGATCAGTGATGTAATTATACAGCTGATATGCGGTTATCATCCCCGTTGATATGGAGAAACTCCCTAGTAAACATAAAAAGCATATTATGCATGACTGGCTAAAACAGGAAAAACACAAAAATTAATATGCCATCAAGTATGTGTTTCAGCTGACTCTTATGTGCTTATGCACTCACCCTGGAAGACGTGGTTGCGTCCAAACTTGGGTATGTCAGGGTGATGGGCGATGAAGTCCTCCAGAAAGCTAGTGAGCTGGTATCCCTGACGAAGGGTCATGTGACAACCCACGAGGTACTGATGCACCACACGCAGGTGGAAGTCGTAGCTGAACGAGTGAACGTGCATCAAATCCCGGACCTTATCGCACTCCTCGGTGAACAGCATGGACAGCTGGGAGCAAAAACACACATGCATGCAGTTACTCACACTGGTGCAGGATCTCAACACAACCCAAGAGAAACCGTTTGGATCAAAGGCATCCAATTCCCCAGAGGAAGACCGCAGGCAGTTGCAGAAACATCATCCCATAACCTCTAAATCCTGATAGCGGTACTAACTCAAAACCTAATGACTCTGTGCTTTAAAGAGCTTCTCCTACAGATGTTCAAATGAAGCCAGCCTCACTGCGAAGACAAAACCAAAGGCCAACATCAAAAGAAGATAAACGTGAAGAAAGATTAAACCTGATTATCATCAGATAATCAATCCAAGTTCTATTATAACTAATTAGATTCTCATTACTTTTAATATGAAGTAAAACACAACAACACTACTGTAATGTATAATTACTTAACAAATGTATATCTTTTTGTTTCATATTACAGTAATAAAATCGCAAAATCTTATAAATAAATATGTTGTGAATGGCTGTGACAGTGTCATCCAAATGACTTGTTCTGTCGTTCCTGGTTAAGACAGCGTAACTCATGAAAATGAAGACCCAGTGCACAAAATCTTAATGGTCCTTGATTTGAGGGTGAAATTGGAATCAGACAAGTTCTTGATACGCTTCATGAAAGTCACTCAAGCGCACATGAAACCTGACATTACACGTCTAAAACTCGACATAGTTGACTTGTGAAGAGCAAAACCCACCCACCTGACGCCAAACCTTTATAAGAGTCTTTTTAAAATCATCTGATATCAATCAACATTATAATTGTATCCTATTTAATTAGATCTCGCATCAAAGCCGTGCTTACAAAAGCATTAGTGGCAAATGCAAATGATTTGAGAGGGAGAGAGCGGGAGTAATTACAGTACAATGGGAGCAGAGAGGGCGAGGAACGCGACGGCGACGGCTAAACGCTATTACGCTGTCGCTTTCATCCTGACCATTTCCCTGGAACAAATGCAAATAGGTCTTAAAAAATCAAAGAGTTGAGGATTAAAAAAAAAACAGTTCATTTTGCGCAGTCATGGCCGTTCCATTTGCAGAAAGCAGCTCACGCAATTGCACCATTAATGCGAGAATCGCTTTTCACGTCAACATTTTGAAATCTGCCAGTGGCCCATTTGACTGAAAGTTCTGCCACAGGCTGAGGAGAGATAATATCCTTTATCCATTTTGCTCTCAGTCATCATGTGAGGGTGCGTAAAACTGCTTTTAGAAACATGGCGCATGAAAACAGCGCAGTTTGCTATGATTGCAGTGGATAGTCGGTAGTGTTTGTATAATCACACTCCAGGCCCGAGTCATGTGTTAACCAAATGCTTACATTCAGAAAAAAAGGGCCGTTTTCAAGACTTGTGTAAACATTTCCCAATGCATTGAACACTATGGTGTCTTCCCAGATGCCACAAGGCAAACAGGTCAAGTTCTGTAATGTTAAAACCAGCCCATTCTCAGTTGTAACTGAGTTATGGTCTGGCAAAGCGTCATAGACAAATCATTTCCAGAGGGGCGTCACCAACGGACGTCGCGGATAGACCTAAACCCAATCACAGCGATGAAGGAGATGACGTATGCAGAGCGGCGGAGACACATCTCCGAGTGTTGTTCTTTGCTCGGTTTTTAACTAAAAGGAAACGTTCAAATGGCTTAAAACAGACGCGATAGCTGATTGGAACGAGTGATGTTCGACGGCGGCATCCATCTTTGTAATGTAGGCTACAAAATCTGCTTCAAAACCCCAGCGCTGTCGTCATCGTGTAAAGCCCGCCCCAACGTTTCTGATTGGTGCCTCGATTTCGACGGATTGGAAATGGGCTTGAATGAGCTCTTTGCCAGACTAACTTTCAGAGCAAATCTAAATTTGCCGGAAGTTGTCTGGGTTTTCCCAGGCTATAATGTTTCATCAGAGACATTATAAGTAGGGGAGATTGACCACGTGAACAAATATAAATGAATGAAATCATACACTCAACGGAGCAGCTGTAGTCCTTCCCTACAGGTACAACAGCCAATATCTGTTAGATGGAGCCATCGCTACACTTAATAAAACAGCTGAATGCCTTATGGTTCAAAAAGCCAATCCCCTGTTTGTTTACTCTTGAACATTTGCATTAGCTGGACAAGCCTGAAAACGTTTCGAGTGATTTGAGCTTAGAATACCACTATTGTCAGATGTTATTCCTCATTTGCAATATATTGCTTGAACAATTTTGACAAGCACTTTTGGAGATTTTAGTGTCTCTCCATTCAAGCAGATAAAGCTGTACGTCCATGGTTGGAAACATCTGCTCGAGGCGTTACGGACATGATGACCGTTGAGTGAACTTGCCTTAAAGGGACTTCGGCCTCGCTTAGAGTTTGAGGTGTTCTACTTGCTTACTTTCACCGTTTATACTGTAATATGTGAAGTTTTACTCATTTCTGACTACCTGGTAATCTCACTAAATCACCTTTCCACAACACTTGATGTGGAAGTCCTAAAAGGTCCATAAAGTCAATATAAAAATGTGTACTTTTTAATGAATGTATCCTTGTGTGCACAATTCATTGGTGCACATTATTCCAAATACAAAAAAAAAAAAAGAGTATCTTTAATCAAAATGCTATAATTGGTAACACTTATTTTAAAGGTGACACAGTAACACGTTACATGTACTTACTCTTTCAATAACAGTAATTGAATAATTAATTTTGAATTGTAACCAAACCATAACCCTATAGTAAGTATATGTAGCTTTTAATATTAATATTACTCAGCATTTATTTCGGATTACACTGTAACAATGTTACCTTAAAATCAAGTTTAACCCAATAATTAACTGAATCTCTTCTTTTCAGCCAATATAATGTATTAATCTTCCATTTCAATCCCACTGGACTAAATTCCACTTTTCAAAATTCAGTAAATTTCCTTTTTTTTTTAGTTCCTTTACACTCAGAAACACACCAGATTTTGGAAGTAAAATATGTTGTGTACAGCATTTGTTGACTTAAGATCTGTGTAGTGCTAGATAGGAAACAAAAGATATAATGTCAGGCACATTAAGAATAAGCGGAAGCCGCCATGACAAAGTGGAAACGCTCCACTTGTGATTTTCTCATTTTGAAACAGCGGTGAAAGTCACAGTATATCATCTGTTGATTGATAAAGAACAGTCTCCGAATTGCTGTTGATGGAGACATAAAGGAGACAAGCAGATCCAAATTAACATGCAACAAGAGCAGAAGAAAATCAGGGATAATCATTGAGCAAAGGAAAGAGATCATTGGCCTATGAGAGCTGCAAGAAGAGTGACCCCGTGACCTCCCAGAAGATGCCACATTCATGAGCATCTGCATTTAAATACAGCAGAGAGACACAACCACATGTGCGGCTGAAGAAGAACCCCAAGATGCATCGCTGAAGAACACAGACAAACACAGGGAAAGGAACCCTCTGATTTTCAATGAACGGGCAAGACTGGAAGGGGAGGAGCCAGGCACTACACGGGGGAGGAGTCTGAGGGAAGAACTGAAGCCTGATTGGTTGAAGACGAGCCCACCCCGAGGATGCAGAGACATACCGCAGAGTCAGAGACCGTGGGCGTCTCGGGGAACGGCTTGCTAGGAGGTTTGTTGAGAAGTGAGCCCTGATGGAAAGAAAGAGTGAGATGGGACTAGACACACACACACACAGACACACACACACACTCACCATGTGCAGAACAGTGAGACACACACACAAACACAGAAGATAACACACACAAACAGAGACAGATGAGAAACATGCCACACAGAGAGGTTAGAAGTCAATTTACACAAAAATGAACACATGCACAAGCTGACTGTCACACGCTAATGTATGAGGGTGTGTTACAGGAAGTGACACGGAGATGATCAAAAATGATGATAATCTATTCCCAATGTTCCTCAATTCCTGCCACAAATGTCATAGAAAGTAATTGATGTCCATTGCCACCTCAAAATCTACTTTATCTGGTGGTACAGTGGCTGGAAGAGTATTAGTAACAGTAAAAGTATACTTTAAAATAAATATTAATAATGAATTTATATGCTAGGAAGAAGATGATTAAAATTGTAATAATCATAATAATATTCAGTATATAAATGTTGCTCTGTGAAACAGTGCCATTTGTGTGTCACTGACGCTCAACTGACACAGAATACCGAATTAGTCACGTGGGCAACACTTTTCAATCAGATCCAATTTGTTAACATTAGTTAATGTATTAAGTATCATGAACTAATAAGTAACAATGCTTAAACAGCATTTACTAATACAGGTAAAGGTAAATGTTAATATATTTATATGTATAATATATTTTTATACCATACTAGTAAATCCTGTGAAAATTGTTAATTCTTAGTTCATGATTCCTAATGCAATAACGAATGTTAAAAAATTAAACTTATTGTTAAGTGATAACATTACACAATTTTAATAATTTATCTGTTTAATGTACAGTATAAGGAAGAACTTTTACAATAAAACATGCACTATATTTGAAAATTATTTAAATTGGAATTTTAGCCTATTTGCAAGTCTATTATTAAACATTTAAATATGCATAATTTTTTGTACTATAAACATACTATAACAGGGTTGGCATAAAATATGGTTTGAAAAAATAAATATAGTATGATCATACAAGTTCATCATATTATGACTTTAAAGTCGTTTTAAAGTCCCCCTGTAGTCAATCATTTCATCTCTTAAAACTCATCCTTGATCACCAAAATGACATATTTAAGGTTTTTTGTTCCTTGAAAAAAATTTCTTCATGCCTTGAAATAGCTTGAATATAACTCAACACCCTTGCCTCATTTAGTATACACGGTTCTATGAATATGCAAATGGGCCCCGCCTCCACTCACTCACTCAACTCGTTGCCGGTCACAGGTTGATCTGATTGGTTACGAGGTCGTTTGTGACGTCAGAAACACCCGTGATTTCAAACCGTGTTTTTGAGACTGTCTTTGGTTCACTGCAGTTTTAAGGAGAAAATACTCAGCAATGCTGTCAACACATGAATTTTTTTGTCTTAAAGCATATTAAAAACACCACATAGACATAAACACAATATTAAAACCTCGATTTTCACCACAGGGGGACTTTAAGACTGGCTTAAAGGAGAACTCCGGCGCAAAATGAACCTTTGGTCTAATTACACATTGTTACCTAGTCAACCGTTATCTGAGATTTGTTTTCATGATTATCGAATGTAAATAGTTTTATCTCTAAAAACAGTTTAGCCTATAAAGCTAGTATAACGCTAGTATATATTGGGCATAGAGTAATGACAAATACAAATCGCTTGTTAATACCACTAACAAGGCTCAAAATAGCCCCACACTAACACGGTAGCATAATGAGGGTCCCTACCTTCAAACCGAAGCATTGAGAACTTTGTCAGTGTACAGACCGTTTAATAAGAAGATATTTTATACATACAGTCAACTTCGCGTATACAGGCAGGAGCCATCTTTGAAATAAAGTCTCTACCAGTCGATCTACAAACGCCGATCCAAGTGCGCTGGTGAGATGTGAACGAGCTATAAGTTGTGATAAGGTGAGCGCGAACAATAGGCTTGGATCGGCGTTCGTAGATCGACTGGTAGAGACTGTATTTCAAAGATGGCTTCTACCTGTATACGCGAAGTTGACTGTATGTATAAAATATCTTCTTATTAAACGGTCTGTACACTGACAAAGTTCTCAATGCTTCGGTTTGAAGGTAGGGACCCTCATTATGCTACCGTGTTAGTGTGGGGCTATTTTCAGCCTTGTTAGTGGTATTAACAAGCGATTTTTATTTGTCATTGATCTATGCCCAATATACTAGCGTTATACTAGCTTTATAGGCTAAACTGTTTTTAGAGATAAAACTATTTACATTCGATAATCATGAAAACAAATCTCAGATAACGGTTGACTAGGTAACAATGTGTAATTAGACCAAAGGTTCATTTTGCGCCGGAGTTCTCCTTTAATAGTTTAAGAATTGAGGGGAAACAGCAACAACAAAAATATTTGTTGATCACTGGAGAGAAAGCATCCTCAAAAGATGCTGCACTAATGTCTATGGCAGAAACAGCTCTAGTTATTTGTGCCTGAGATAGGAAAACATGACTTCATTACAGTAAGATTTTTAAATTTTAAAGAACAATTTTCTAGGAGAAATGGCACTGTTTCCTGTGCCCGGTTGCATAAAGCACCTTAAGTTTTTCCCTTAAGTATGATACTTAAGGGGCGATTTACCCTTACCTAAGAGAACAACTTAAGGGTGTTGCATATAATCTCTTAAACGGTTCTCTTAGGTAAGGGAAACATTTAAGTGTTTCACGACAGCGATCCTGGATTCACGTTACAAAAGTCTGTTGTTGCCATAGATACGCAAAACACTAACATGTCGGCTTATCACGTGTCAGTCCAGTGACGCTATCACGCAACACCGCGTTAGCTCCGAACGTGACAGCTGAGTATATTTCCATAGCATACCTGTTTTCTTCTGTCATGATTCCTTTTAAAACACAGAATCAGCTCATTCTCCTGTGAATTTTTTGTCGGCCACACACTCTCCGTGCGCGCACTGACTTAACGTTGTGATAGTTTACATGCGAGTCGCGTGTAATGACAGACAGACAGCCGTCTAGTTTGATAGCGATGTCAAATATTGTGCGTCGATCAAATCGGTATTCTTGCAACAATTTTTCATGGCTAAATTGGTCCAAAGGGTTCTCCCTATTCCCTATGATCTTCAGCTGGTTTCATAAATTCAGCCATGTCGTCTTATTTTTGTCCGCGTTACTCTTAAGGTTACGATTTCCAAACCTTAAGTTATACTTAGGGAAATTACCGTTAAGGGGTTTTATGCAACACTTAAGGATTACTTAGGTGAAAAAACAGCATTTAAGGGAAATTCTAAGTGTTTATGACGTTTAACTTAAAAAAAAACGTTAAGTAACACTTAAGGGTATTTTTCTGCAACACCCTTAGGTTTAAGGGAAACATAAGGGCGACTTTAAGGGAAAATTACACTTAAGGTGCTTTATGCAACCGGGCACTGACCTTTAAATATGGGTGTAACAAGTCAGACTTCAAAAATGATTTGCTGATTTTCATGGTGAATTTGACAAGAATATCCTCTCTATCGCTCTACAATAAGTAGATATATTTGGTTCTCCATGAACAAAAACAAGTATTAACATAGCGGAATAATTAACAACTCAACTTGACTGTTCATTCCTTATGAAAAATAATAACACTGTTTGCCCACCAAATTGGCAGATGGGAATGTTTGCTGACGCAATCAAAAACTATGGATTCTAATTGAACAAATATGATAAGTTGATGAATTTTCATTACTGATTCCTTGTGACTTTTATTCCTGTTCACCCTCAAGCTCAGTTTGAAGAAGCTGCACTTACAAACAACCAAACAAACACGCTAATGACTTAATCACTGGATATGAGCAGCTGTGATTGGAGACACCTTATGGGCTTCTGGCGCTGCAGAAGAAATCAGAGCCTCCTGCTGAGAAACATCTGGAGACTTACAAATATTTACACTTAATTACTTATCATTTAGAGCCAACCTGGACCCACTACACATTAAATACGCCATCAGAGACAAATAGACAGAGATTTGACCAGTGAATCCTGCTAACAAAGGAGAAGATTGCTACTTGTATTTATAGACATTACAGGAAGGCACATACAACAGATGCACAGAAATACAATATGAACTTCATTTACTAACACTTTCTCTTTACATGCACTGTCATGATGCCGTTACCTGAGAATTAACCGTCTGACCCATGGGAATCCTTGAGCACTCTAATGCAAACTGCTTCACGCAGAAGTAACAGCCCTGAAACAGAGTCAGAATGAGAGTGTGTGTTACTAGAGTTATGCATCAGCTGCAGTGCATTCATCTCTGCTTTGTTCAGCATATTCAAGAGCCGTCTGTGCAACAGAGAAATTCTTAAGGCCAAAATAAATCAAATCTGACTCCATTTACTTTCTTAATTCAACCAGGTCACGATTCACCTGTGCACATTTTTCCAATGAACAAAAACTCCCATTTATCTCTTTCCTATAATCACCTGTCATATAGAAACACTTTTCACCAACCAATTCATTATTGATGGATAAACTCAAGTGAATGTGTTGTTGAATGCTCAATTCATCTTACTTTATTCCAACTTTGTAATTTTATCATTGTGATTATTTTTTTTATATATTGTTATTATTAATGTAGTAGTAGTAGTCGTAGTAGTAGTCGTAGTAGTAGTAGTCGTAGTAGTAGTAATAGTAGTAGTCGTAGTAGTAGTAGTAGTAGTAGTAATAGTAGTAGTAGTAGTCGTAGTAGTAGTAGTAGTAGTAGTAATAGTAGTAGTAGTAGTCGTAGTAGTAGTAATAGTAGTAGTCGTAGTAGTAATAGTAGTAGTAGTAGTCGTAGTAGTAGTCGTAGTAGTAGTAGTAGTAGTAATAGTAGTAGTAGTAGTCGTAGTAGTAGTAATAGTAGTAGTAGTAGTAGTAATAGTAGTAGTAGTAGTCGTAGTAGTAGTCGTAGTAGTAGTAGTAGTAGTAATAGTAGTAGTAGTAGTAGTAGTCGTAGTAGTAGTAATAGTCGTAGTAGTAGTAGTAATAGTAGTAGTAGTAGTCGTAGTAGTAGTAGTAGTAGTAATAGTAGTAGTAATAGTAGTAGTAATAGTAGTAGTCGTAGTAGTAGTAATAGTAGTAGTAGTAGTTGTAGTAGTAGTAGTAGTAGTCGTAGTAGTAGTAGTAATAGTAGTAGTAGTCGTAGTAGTAGTAATAGTAGTAGTAGTAGTAGTAATAGTAGTAGTAGTCGTAGTAGTAGTAATAGTAGTAGTAGTCGTAGTAGTAGTAATAGTAGTAGTAGTAGTAGTAATAGTAGTAGTAGTCGTAGTAGTAGTCGTAGTAGTAGTAGTAGTAGTAATAGTAGTAGTAGTAGTAGTAGTCGTAGTAGTAGTAATAGTCGTAGTAGTAGTAGTAGTTGTAGTAGTAGTAGTCGTAGTTGTAGTAGTAGTTGTAGTAGTAGTAGTAGTTGTAGTTTTATTCTGACATAATAATATTCTGTGCATCGTTTTCGGACTGCGCGCTCTCGTGAGTGAAACTGCTGTTGTCTGCTGAACTGCTATGGTGTGACGATTGCTGAAAGGACATTTATTGTTTGTTATCTGTGATATTTGCTGCAGAAGTTACCCTGAGGTGTTAGTCATTGACCTACAAGTAAGCATGTTTGCCTTATGTTTGTGTTTAGGGACTGGTATTTAGTTATTTATAATTGCGTCATGCAGCCATGTCCAGACATGCCCTCATCTATTGTTTCTGTTCCATTGGTGATTATTTCTTCTTAATTGAGATGTATATCACTATTTACCATTACCATTACCATTTACCATTTATACCAAACGAGCGATTGCAATCTGATATGCTGTGCTATCCATATATAGAGTGATGTTTATTATGTTCGATGATTGCTTATGGTCTATAATGTACAATGTGATTCCTTATTTTCCTTTATTGGATTGTATATTCCACGGTGAAATGTTACTGATGAGGATTTAGTATGTTTTGGCTGCCTTTATGTACCAATGGATGTATATTATTGTATATATGCCCAGCTATTCTTGTTATTCACTATCCTTAATGGTATTTCTTGTTTTCCAGACTAATGCCTCTAATGCCTGTAATTGATACCTACCTGTGAAATACCTGTACCACTGTGGATTGTAGGGCTGTCAACTTTAGTCGTTTAGTCGACTAATCGGTCGATGCCGTCTTGGTCGACTGACATTCTTATTGGTCGACCAGTTGCATTTTTTTTTTTTTTTTACCAATAGAAAGAAATTTTCCATGATTTACTCCTTGATAATTATTCCTTTATAAGCAGTTAAATATTACTGTATTCTAAATATAATTAGCCTATGGTTTATCCCCAACTTTAAATGCTTTAATTTAGGCTATTTTGTAACAGCGCCAGAGTTTTAGCACACACATAGAACACTCGGTTCACACGGCTGGCTGCGCTGCTGCTTCGTGCTCAGTAAGGGATATAGGTAGTTCAGCTTTCATTCAGTTAGAACGCTACTTGTTTCGGTTTTTATGTTTTTATACACTATATGTTTTTATCTCGATGCGGCGTGGACGCACTTGGAAAAAAAGAGCGCATCGCACCCATAGACTGTATAAAGGTCTCACCGCGACCGCGTTGCTTCCATCATGAGCGCGCACACCGCGCGCCTACATTTGAAATCGAACTTGAGCGCGCAAAAGACGTGAGCAGTCCCTTTAACGGCTTTATCATGCTGACTCAATAGATTGTGTTTTCTTGATATGTTTTTGTTTTTATTTGTACACTTGACGCATTTGAAAATAGCCTAAATAATGTAACAAAACGAAAATAAACCTATATGCGGTCCTACAATACAACCTATTATTATTAGGATTGTTTTTTAGGCTCTTTGGGTTTTTGTGTGTGTTTGTTTTAAAACGCCTAGATCGGCTGGACAAAAGTTAACCCATAGCTTTGAAAGTAAAGAAGAACATACAGCCTGTATAAACGAGAGCTTTTGTTAGGATTTTTCATTGTGGCATATAGCAGTTATATTTTTTGTAGCGTGTGGTGTTGTCAGTTGCGCGATTGTGACTGTTACTATAGACCTAGGACAGTGCTCCTCACTTTTTGCAGTTAAAAGCAGTTAATTTTCAAAGAATTGTATTATTATTATAGTTTTATGTATTTTTGATGTTTTTTCGTTGTTGTTTTATAAATGCTCTATGACAATTGTTAAAAAATGTTCAATCAAAACATCGCATCTTTTTTTATTTTTTTATTTTTTTAGTCGACTAATCGTTGTGCAGGACAAGACTTTGGTCGACTAAGGATTTCTTTGGTTGACTACAGCCCTAGTGGATTGTCCTTTTATCAATACATCATCGAAAACTGCTCAACTGTCTCCTCATCCTTATATCAAAGGGGTTCACATCCTTATATCAGAGGAGTTCACTTATCTAATTACTAATCAGATACATACAGTCAAAAGTCTCCCAAACAAGTAGTAGTAGTAGTAGCAGTAGTAGTAGTAGTAGTAGGCATAGTAGTAGTAGTCATAGTAGTAGTAGTCGTAGTAGTAGTAGTAGTAGTCGTAGTAGTCGTACAACTAATAGGGTTTGGAATAAGTTCGAATTTCTGACCATAATATCAAACTTAGATATAAGGTATGAACCTTATAATTATAATTTGTATTATTATTATTATTATTCTTGCTGTTGTTATTATTATCACTATTAATAATAATCTAAATAAATGCTAATAATAATAACAATAATATTAATAATACTATTATTATTAGTATTATTATTGTAAGGTTCATTCTTGTTGTCAAATTATATATTCCAAACTTCAGCAAACAGGCAAAGGAAATGCAAATCTGCAAACAAACAAACAAACAACAAAGAAAACAAAGATAAACTAACTCCCCACCAACTCCTGCATAAGTAATCTACTAGTGTTCACATGAACATTTCTATGAATGACTCGCGTTTTACCCGAGATTTCAATCAGAATACATGATCCGTAATTCACACAGAACTGAATAAAAGCATTATACAACGGTTAAAAATTGCATTAATCGCTTATGTTAGCACATCAGCTATGACAACCCTAATATAGAAAATTAATTACTTTTAAACAGATATTAGAGAGAAGGACTGAAGATCAATTGATGACGTGCGGTTTCCTTGCTGTTGATTCTGTGTGTTCAAATATTAATAACCACAAATAGCGCGAGAGCGAGACAGAGTCCATTAAACATCTCTCTCCTCACCGTCCGAGGAGACTTTCACAGCGTTCCTGTAAAAAAGCCCAGCGTATGCTCTCGGCTGATGTGCTAAGAGGCCGATTCTATCCCTGATCTGCACTGAAGGCCAAGAGACACAGACGGATGAAGGTCTTACTTGAAAAGCCAGTTCCATCAGTACGATGCCTCCCGGCAGCGCTCTTTGCAGGTGATATGACGTCGAGCTCGATGCACTGCTCTGCTGAGAGAGGCAGACGGGACACAATCACTGTGTGTGTGTGTGTGTGTACGGGTTTGGCTACATTGTGAGAGCCAAATGTTTTCAATTATATAGTGAAATATTATGATGACCAACTAGTGAGTAAATTGTACTGCTCCTCACTAGTTAAAAAAGGCTTATAAATCAGTTTTTATTTAAATCTAATGTTTTTTCACATGTTTCTGTGATAGGTAGGTTAGGCGTAGGGATTGGGTTAGGCCATAGAAAATATCATTAACCTGACATAAAATCAATGGGAGTCTATGCCATGCCAAACAATTATTTTTTAATGTTTTTGGAAGAAGTTTCTTCTGCCCACCAAGGCTGCATTTATTTCATTATAAATACAGTAAAAACTGTAACATTGTGAAATATTATTACAATTTAAAATAGCTCTTTTCTATGAATATATTGTAAAATGTAATTTATTCCTGTGATCAAAGCTGAATTTTCAGCATCATTACTCCAGTCTTCAGTGTCACATGATCCATCAGAAATCACTCTAATATGATGATTTGCTGCTCAATAATAATTTATAATTATTATCAATGTTGAAAACTGTTCGGCTGCTGAACATTTTTGTGGAAACAATTTAAAGACCTTTTTTTTTTTGTTCGGATATGATCCAGAACGGGCACCAGGACTGTGTCAATGCAAAAAGTGCCAAGTGTGTGTGTGTGCGTGTGTGTTTGAACTGTGATGCACACAGTTGAAACCTGTGAAGCGTGACTGAATGGTTGAATGTGGATGAGCAGATATTGGTTGTGTACCTTTGGGCTGTCTTCACTCTTCTGCTTATTATATGAGAAAGATGAGAAGGAAGATCTGCCTTCAGTGGATAAAGAACTCAACATGGCGGCTCGGGCTCGAGCGATGCTGCAGAGAGAGAGAGAGAGAGAGAGAGAGAGAGAGAGAGAGAGAGAGAGAGAGAGTGTGTGAGTGTGAGTCAGAGCTGACCGCGTCAGTAATGTGGCCCTCATGCTGGCGGTCAGACTGAATCACACGCTCCTGCTGCTTAATACAGTGTGTCGACCATTAGCACCTCACACACTTTACAGTGCTTTAAGTGCACTTATTGTTGCCAGGTGACTTCATACCATGTTTGACATCACAGTTTGGATAGATTCTATGCAGGTTATGCTTTGTATCAAAAACTGAAGTAAATTTTTTTATCGAATAACACTTTCCCTTTTTATACTCGAGCTTACGACAGAAATGTATAACATTTGAATTCCAGAAACATTCGTCGTTATTGGGAAGTCGTAATTACAACGTCAGGTGTGTTCAAATGACTCTGGTCAGAGCAAGATGGCTCAGGGCAGTTTCACACTCGTGATTACTAGGGATGCAAGATATATCAGCCACCATATCAGGAACAGCCGATACATATTCATTTTTAATGTTAACATTATCGGCCAAATAAAAAATGTGGCCGATACATTAAAGCCGATAAATAATGGATTATTTCCTTCAGCTGAGACGCTTCAGATGCGCATTGTTCGCCATGATGGTTTTGAATTGCTTGAAATATGATTGGGATCACTGAAAAAAAAACAAAAAACATGCGCATCGCAAATCTGTCATATAGGCTACATAAAATTATAATGAGAACATCATTATAATTGTGTGATTGGGACATGGATTTTAATGGTGAGACTTTTGTTTATATAAAATTATCTACAAATTTGGGTTTAGATTTATTGGCCAATATATCGGTTATCGGCTTTCAAATATAAAAAATGTTTTGGTTATCAGTATCAGCCATAATTTTCATATCAGTGCATCCCTAGTAATTACAACTTTGTGGTGGCATTCATGAGCATTCAACTCGAAAATGCAATCTCTCCAGCATGACTCGTATGCACCTTTACGGTCAAACCGTGTGTGTTTTGTTTTGGTTGTGGGAGATGGTGTTTTCCTGCGGGACACAGACCTGCGTGCGGGCGACTGCGGTCGGACCTGCACCAGGATGAAGCCCATGCTCTGCAGATACTGCACATACTGCTGGAGGAACGTGCTGGAGATCTCCTGCAGCCACGGCTCCTCCTTCAGGCGACTCGGAAGCATGTCTGCCGAGTCCGTGCTGTAGCTGCGATCCCTGCCGGATGCCGTGGAGTCGCTGGAGCGATGCCGCTTCTGTAACCAGAGAACGAGAGAGAATCTTTGAGCTGATATCACTACAGAGAGAGAGATCCTACTACCCATGTAGTCTCACAAAGCCAGACTTTTGACTATCAGCATAAAGTCTGGTCGATATTGAGCCAAAAAAGCATCCGCTTTAGGCCCAGATATACTCACTCTTCGTTTTTCACATAAGGGTAAAAAAAAAGAAATTTGAAATATCTGAGAAGCAGTGTACTGTTAGCGAACATCTCAGTTAACATGTTTAGGTGAATATGTAAATATGTGCTGCACGCTTTCCTCTCAATAACAAACTAAAGCATTGAAAAAACGTGGATATGTTTGCACGTGCTCTGCAGTTCGGGACTCTCGGGAACGCCATGTCATGTCACATCTATCTATATAGCACTTTATAACAATGGATTGCTTCAAAGCAAGCAGCTTTACAGTGTTAAACATGAATATCAGTATGTTGTTTTCAATTAAGAGTCGTTTACAGTATCAGTGTCTCTTTCAATTAGAATTACAACTTCAGTTTCTACTCTAAAGCAGCTCTCCAGTGTGTTCACATTCACAGAAGAAATGAACCGGAGAAGATTTAAGGGGTCATCACACTACACTTTTCATTCCATTGACTTCCAATCCATGCGAATGTGTCAGACAACAAATGCAAGCTCATGTGGAACAGTACAGTAGAAGATCGATATGTCACGGCGTGATATCTTAGCTGAATTAATAGAATGATAATTTTGCAGTAAAGTTGGGTAGATTGTATTTTTTTTGTATATTTTGAGTGTACTACCATTTGTTATTTGTTGAATTCATGTTTATGAAAAAGACGCTGCAGCGTGACGTCATATCACAACTGCTGCAGTGTCCAAAGAAAAAAAGAAAAAAGAAAGTCCAGTGCGACCGTGGCTTTACATGTCGAAGGCGGCGGAGCCTCAGAGCCACACAAACCTATTACATAATCACAACTTTCCCAGAAAGTTTGCTTTAGAAAGGTGCTTTGAACTCCCAAAACTAACTGATTTTGTTGAGTTTGTTCTTTGATTTCGCTTGAAGTATATTGGGGCCTTTAGGCAGGAAGAGAGCATCTGACCAACATATAAAATGACCCACCACGGCATGTTTTTATGTGACATTTGGGTGTTTATATCTTAACTGTCAGAGAACAAGAAGTGAAGTACACAGGTGAATGGTGTGCTTGTTAATAAATCCCACTTGCTTAATGACATTTTGTTATCTAATCAGACTAACCTCTATGCCACTTCAATCGTGAACAACAACTAACCATAGACCGCATAATCATGATTATTCTGGTGCTACGCTAACACACATCTGTGCTTATTATCATGCCTGACACATGTGATTACATAGTTTGTGGTTTATAAAGCAAATGATGTCTCACTGCATAAAAGATCGGTTTTGGTCATCCTTAAGCTAGTGTTATACTTTCCGCGTCCGCGAGTGCGCGAGGGTCCGCGTGACGTAAAAATCGTCATCGGAGGGTGTGTGCGGATGCTCCTTGCGGACGTCCGCGTGCCTCCCATTTTTTGTGACCGCGTGGACAAGTACGCGCTGTCATTATAGGTAAAAACAAAAACCGCGAAAGCGCTGGGAAAAAAAAAATGGACGTCCAATTTGAAGAGAGGCTGTGTGAAGAAGTCCGTCGCTAACCGCACCTCTGCAATCCATCATTAAAAGATCACAAAGACAGCCAGATGTGTAATAATTCCTGGAGGGAAACTGGCCAGAGTTTAGGCAAAGAAGAAAGTCTGTGTCGGCAGAAGTGGAAATATCTGAGAGACCGTTTTGTTAATAAAATAAATGGAAATTTTATAATTATATAGAGTTGACACTGCGCGAGAGAGACCGAGTGTGTCCGAACATTAGTAAACTGGTCCATAGTAATATATAATTACTATATAAGAGGCATGGAAGTTCGATAAATGGACAAAATGTTGTCAGTTTTGTCCAAGCCGATCTACTGCGCATGCGTGGAGCGCGTTCACCGAGCGGACCTCAGTATAAATACAAGTAGTGCGCGTCCGTGCTGTCCGCAGCTGTCCATGTACGCGTCCAAACTGGAGTATAACAGAGCCTTTATGGTCTGGGATTTGAACAGACCCCTAACCCTAAGTCAGGCTCCAAAATGATGGGATTGACAGTGTCAGCAGGAGGAAGAGAAAGAGAGAGAGAGACCTTCATCTGTGGCTGTGGAACCTGTTCCTCTTGAATCTGTTTCCGGAACACGGGGTCGAAGAGCAGCGGAGTGGCACAGTAATGGACCAGTCGAGAGGACTGCTTCAGTGTGTCCAGATCCGCGACCTGTGCTCAGACACACCAGACACACAGCAAGAGGGTTACCAGGTTTAAACCTAGAATTTTCTTTATTTGCAGCAACAGCTATTGTTTTCATAAAGGTGAAGTGTGAACAATTTCAACGTATAAATACATTCCATCCGAGTTTAATAAGCAGAGACAACTGTGTAACTCATAGGTTCATTTGTCCTAAAAAAAAAGAAAAAGAAAAAAAAAAGAGTCTCACAACGTGGTTTTGTGGAGCCTTCAAAGCACGGACCTGTTAGTTTGAACATCACGACTAGTTTAACACATTGACTCAACCAATGGTGTGCGCTCGGTAAATTTATATTCAGGTTATACTGTGAATATACACTAAGAATGAATATACACTGAGTCGGGAAGAGTCTCTTCTGCTCACCAAGGCTGCATTCATTTGATCAATAATACAGTAAAAAGAGTAAAAATCGGGGAGTGTCAAATGATCCTTCAGAAATCATTCTAATATGTTGATTTGCTGCGAGAAACATTTCTTATAATTATCAACGCTGAAAACTGCTTAATTTGTTTGTTGAAGCTGTTTTCCCAGATTCTTTCAAAAGAACAGCATTTATTTGAAATCGAAATCTTTTGTAACATTATAAATGTCTTTACTGTCTCTTTTGATCAATATAATGCATCTTTGCTGAATAAAAGTATTACGTTCTCACTGTATAAAAATCATATGGACCCCAACTTTTGAAAGGTTGAAAGGTGACCTCACCTGCACTATAGAGCGTAAGCAGTATAATCTAATACTGTGATCTGGACCTCAGCAGTGTGAAACAGGCAAAGGAAGTGAGATTACAGCGAAAGGCAGAGACATCTCACACACTAGAGAATCCCTTAATGTCCCCGCCACATCTCATTAAACCCAACTAGGCCGTACATGCGCTCGTACACGGATCTGCATCTGTGCGCGTGAGGCAGAGGATCCGCACGCACTGAAATGAATCTGGACCTGATGAGCCGCTGAGAAAATCATGTTCTGAGAGCGTGATGGAAAACACCGATCACACACGATCACCCACATTGTGCGCAAATATTAATGTCTGCATTGAGTATGTATGAACTCACAGAGATGGGCATGTTAGATTGAGCTGACCGCTGCTGCCACGTCACAAACAAATTCTCAATCTTCATTTGTCTCTCCAACTCTGGAAAACAAAAGAAACATTTTGAAATAAATCACTAGCTCTTTCTGTGTCTGAGGTTCATTATTTTAAGGGGTGGTTGATTATGATTTCACTTTTCTAACTCTAGTTAGTGTGTAATGTTGCTGTTTGAGCATAAACAACATCTGCAAAGTTACAACGCTCAAAGTTCAAAGCAAAGGGAGATATTTTCTTTTAAAGAAATCGCTTTTTAAGGACTACAACGGCTGATAGGGACTACACGACATTCCTCCTGGGTAAGTGACATCACTAACCCTAAAATTGACATAAACCCCTCCCCCGGAACACGATTCATAGATTATCATGACAGAATATGCTAATCAATGGCTAGAAGATAACTACAGATGAACTAGATAAATTCATTAACTAACCATTGAGAAATGTCCTGTTGTATTCTACATGTTGTCACTTCTTCTTGAGTCTCTCCATCATTGTCTGACTCCGGTTTGAACATAAAAGGCTAAAAGCTGCTAAGAAGGTGTGCTGGGAGCAGCAGCTCATTTGCATTTAAAGGGGCAGACACAAAAACGGTGCGTTTTTGCTCACCCTCAAAAAGTGACAATTTTAACATGCTTTATTAAATTATCTGTGGGGTATTTTGAGCTAAGACTTCACATACACACTCTGGGGACATCAGAAATTTATTGTACATCTTGTGAAAAGGGCATTATACCACCCCTTTAAATTATGCCAGTCATGTCTTTAGGTGTGTCCATTAGGTCCGCGTGGCAGCTTCTGTCAGTTTTGGATGTGTTGATGTGTTTGTACCTCTGCGTTCAGCTGCTTTGACTTCCAGAAGATGGGCTCCGTGGCGAGCGACTATATCTGCTCCGTCCTGATTGGTCAGCGGTCTCCCTGTGTTCACGTCTCTCAGAGCTTCATCAAAGGGCACGAGCTCTCCGGGGAAGGCCAGAGGAGGAAGAACACGCGCAGAGCTGCCCAAACGGCCCTGATCTTTACTCGCGGCCGGAGGAACCGGACTCCTCAACAGAGCATCCGCCTCGATCGTGGAGCTCAGGAAGGGGTTGGGCTCCTGTAAGCAAGTAAATCAAGTAAATCAAGTAAATCAAATAAATCAATCAAATAAATAAATCAAATAAATAAATAAATAAATAAAGAAAGAAAGAAAGAAAGAAAGAAAGAACATATGTACACATTAACTGAAGAAAGACTCAATGAATGAGCATCAAAAAAGTATGGAAAAAGTATGAAAAAAAGGGAATTATTGAGCAAAGTATTCATAAAAGTATGACCGCAAGTATAAATAGTATATTCATACAAATAGAATGAATTAAGTAAGTCAGGATATACTGATCTTATGATGAATTAGAAAATTAATGAAATTAAGAAAAGGTAAAAACAGAAGAATGAATGGAAGTACAAACAAAAGTATGGAAAAATGAGAAGGAAGGAAGGAAGGAAGGAAAGGAAGATAGGAAGGAAGGAAGGAAGAAAGGAAAATAGGAAGGAACAAATAAATAAAGAAAGAAAGAAAGACAGAAAGAAAGAAAGAAAGAAAGAAAGAAAGAAGAAAGAAAGGAAGATAGGAAGGAAGAAAGAAAGGAAGGTAAAAAGAAAGAAGAAAGAAAAGGAAGAAAGAAAGAAAGAAAGAAAGAAAGATAGGAAGGAAGGAAGGAAAAAAGAAAGAAAGAAAGAAAGAAAGGAAGGAAGAAAGAAAGAAAGAAGGAAGGAAGAAAGAAAGAAAGGAAGAAAGGAAGATAGGAAGGAAGAAAGAAAGGAAGGAAGAAAGAAAGGAAGGAAGAAAGAAAGGAAGGAAGAAAGAAAGAAGAAAGAAAAGGAAGAAAGAAAGAAAGAAAGAAAGAAAGAAAGAAAGAAAGGAAGAAAGGAACGAAGAAAGAAAGAAAGAAAGAAAGAAAGAAAGAAAGAAAGAAAGAAAGAAAGAAAGAAAGAAAGAAAGAAAGAAAGAAAGAAAGAAAAAAAGAAAGAAAGGAAGAAAGGAAGGAAGGAAGGAAGAAAGAAAGAAAGAAAGAAAGAAAGAAAGAAAGAAAGAAAGAAAGAAAGAAAGAAAGGAAGGAATGAAGGAAGGAAGAAAGAAAGAAATGAAGGAAGGAAGAAAGAAAGAAATGAAGGAAGTTAATTAAATTAAAACTTAATTTGTGATTCTAAATCAGAAAAACAATGGTGTTTTATAAAGCGCCCTCCTCCTGCTGCAGGGAGAGC